>NC_133359.1:7641414-7746414 GCF_030506205.2 Paramisgurnus dabryanus
ACACGTGACCACACACACATAAATACTATGAAAATGACATCAACCATGACCGACTCTGTATAAAGCGACCATGACAAGACTCTGATTATTCTTAACTAGATCTGATTATAGCTACATAAACAGGATATGCCTATGTGTAGACAAGTTTGAGGGCAAATTCTGGTGAAAGTCTTGGCTTCCATGATCAAGGCCATGGGTGACTTTAAATCTTTGACTGAATTTCATAGACACTGGTCTCTTCCTTACATACAGCCCATCGTGGCATTTTCATTGAAATAAAGGGTAATGTTCTAATCGGGAGTACAAGGACAATGTGGACAGATGGAGAGCCTGGTGCAGGTTGCCATGTTAAAGTTTTCCCCCCAGATACGCCCCTCCCCAAACGGTCACCGTGCATGACCGCGGCAGTTCACTTTGCCATGCTGTGACGCAGGAACATTACGCTCATAACTGCGGCTTGCTGATTACTCTCAATGAACAGGGTGCACTGACTCTGTATGCAGAAGCCCTATGAGTTCAATTAACTTCACATGTACTGCAAACACATGGCTAAGCTAACATGACAGGCAAATAAATTGATGTTAAATTTCCGTAGGCAGCTGATGCTTGACACTTCAACAGATTTTTGAGGGTTTGAATATTTAGTCAGACACCTGTTCCATGTATTGAATTCAAACTGAATCTTAAAAAACAAGGTGCTTAATGGGATTTTCATAGCTGTATGCTGTATGAAGATACAAATATAAGACATTTGTGGGATTATTTATTCAAAAAATGTAGTTTTAAAATAATTTAGGAAGTTGGCCTTTTTACAAGCTACTTGTCGCATTTCAGATCAACACTAAGTCACACAAAAAATGACTTTTTTACATAGCATTTGTGTCTTCAGTACAAATATCTTAAAATTCTTAAATCAAGATTTACTTGATAATCAAAATGACTTTAGAAAATAAGTGTAGTTTTTAGACATAAAATATTCAAATAAGTGCTTAAAACAAGCAAAAAATCTGCCAATGGGGTAAGATTTTTTTTCCTGAATTAAAGTGACACTCCCCTAGAGTTAAACACTTAATTTTTACCATTGTGGAATCCATTCAGCCGATCTCCGGGTCTGGCGGTAACACTTTTAGCATAGCTTAGCATAATCCATTGAATCTGATTAGACCATTTAGCATCGCAGACTCAATGATATTACGCAGTGCTTGAAAATAGTCCTCTGCTATAAAATGAGATTTTAAGGCACTGCGTAATATCATTGCGCCTCTGGCAGCAAAGTCCTTGCTTATTACGCCAAAATAAGAGTATAGTTCCTAGCCATATCGGCCTAGAAAATCGCAACTTTGAATTTTCAGTCGGTCTTAGTACACGATGTATTTACAGAAGAGTCAAGTTTTAAATAGGAAAAATATCGAAACTCTTTGGTTATTTTTTAGCGATATGCTAATGGTCTAATCAAATTCAATTGATTATGCTAAGCTATGCTAAAAGTGCTAGCACCAGACCCGGAGATCAGCTGAATGGATTCCAAAACCGTAAAAATCGAATGTTTAACTTTAGGGGAGCTGGAAAATTAGCATATTTTCAAAAAAGTGAAGTGTCCCCTTAACTTATCTTTGGGGCCCTGTTAAATGCACCCCAGAAAAGTAATTATCGGGTCAATTGTTTCCTTTTTTAAAACACAGACTTTAAGTATCTGTTATGCCACGATAAAATTTCTATGTTATAAGTTGACCTAACATAGAGTCTAGACTGAACGTGAGCGACGCGACAAAAGACAGTGAAGCCCATTGAGAACAAGGCATGGTCATAAAAATAAAGTATAGATGTCCAGAGGTCATTAAAAAGTTATTTATGTTCATTAAAAATGCAAAAACCAAAAAGAATAGCCCAGAATTGCAGGTATTGCATGCCACCAACTACTGACCCACTTTCGACAGTGGTTTGTGTGTATTGTTGTATATATCGGTTGTCATATACAAGTTGTCATAAACCCTGAGTTCTTATCATCTGCAATAATAAACTGTTACTGGAAGATTTTATTAAAAGATCAGACCTGTGTTGAGATTTACTCTTCCAACCACTTATGTAAGGCTGTGAAAATCAACTGGCTGAAGATCTGTTTAACCATCAAACCATAAAAACGATAGCAGAACATTGTGACCTCCAAACAGAACGTACATATGAAGCTACCAATTAAAACGTCACGTATGTTATTTAATTATATATTATGACAGACACATTGCAATACCAGGATTGGAAATTGTGGGCATGTTTTTATTTCCAAATAAACACATTTTTAAATTCACAAGACAGTTATGAGTTATAAATGCAAAAATGCGATACCAATTAACAAAAATGTGTTTTTAATGGGATAGTTCACAAAAAAATTCCAAACCTGTATAAATTTCTTTGTTCTGCTGAACACAAATGAAAATATTTTGAAAAATGTTACTAAACCAAACAGATCTGGTGCACCATTCACTTCCATAGTATTATTTCTTCTATTGAAGTCAATGGTGCCCCAGATCCGCTCGGTTACATTTTTTCAAAATTTCTTTATTTGTAGAAGTTTGGAATAAATTGAGGGTGAGTAAATGATGACAATTTTTTGTAAACTATCCCTTTAAGTGTTTATATTAATAATATTTTCATTAAATATGTCAAGTTTTACTAAATTATTTACAAAGATACCTAAATAATATACCTGTACTTTTTGTCCTAGTCAAAAAATGCAAATCATGCATAGACATAGTTATTTTATTTTTACAACTAATTACATGCAATGTCTACATATGAGATTATGTAGCATTACAACAGATAAATCCATACCCCTATGCATTTCTTGCTATCCCTCTTTAATACTTAGTCCAGTGTTTCTTGTGAATAATGTGATCTGGCGGCAAGCTTAGTAATAGGCAACATGATAGTCGAACAGGTGCCCGGCGAGCCCTGATTATTAATGGGAAAAGATGTTACGTAATATTTTCTTAATGGCCATTAGCCGAATGCAAACAGCACCTGCTGATGGCCCTGCATGGGTTCGGCCCTGTCACTTACTGTTATATATCATGATACAGTATCTTAAATCCTAAATGATGTGAAACTCCATTAATATTGACTCAGGGTAAACATCAAATAATTATTAAACAAGTATTACAGTATTTAAAACTCACATAATGAAGAAAACATAAAATCTAAAATGATAAATGCTAGAATAAAAGCCAGACTTAAATATTCTGATGAGAATATTTATTAGATGAGCCAAATGTCCTGTTTTTATGATTTCTTTATCTGATTCGAAACGCCAGACTTCAAAGCTAATACAGCATGATGAGAAAGTCCTCTCAAATTGGCATCCAAATACGAATGATGTTTGCAGATCAGTCTTTTTCTCTCCTGTAAGGCTTTCTCTCTTCGATGGCCACATGGACAAACAGAAAAAAAAAACATGGAGACTGCGTTTTTCATCTGTAAGGAGCTGTAAAGGCTTTTATCCACACACCCACGCTAACCATGAATAGGTTTTTCGCAGTGTTTTCCAAGTATTTGATATAAATAAAATAAAAATAAAAATAAATACAATGCTAGACCTGTTTAAATGATACTAAGTGAATGCTTTGGTTACTGGTTTTATGTAAATGTAAAAGAATAAAATATAATGCAGGACAATGTAAAAAAACTACAGTGTTATAATACAAATATTACATACATTTTTGATATAATCAGTAAGCAGAGGCAGCCAGTGACTTATCTTCTGAGGGGCGCAAATTCAAAATATGTGTTTGTTGCGTCATGTGAACCATATGCATCATGCATCTTGTCAAAATATGTGCTTGCTGCACACGTATCGAAAGGGTTAATGATAAAAAAGACGCTCACGTTCACAAAATACTCACAAAACACTAACTTAACACTAAACTCTGATTACACATGACATTAAGCGAGTATCTGGCAAATGCCGGCATCTCTTTTATCATAAACCCTTTCAACGCATGTGCAGCAGGCTTTTATTTTGACAAGACGCATGACGCACATGGTTCATATGACGCAACGAACACATATTTTGACATGATGAGCCACACACATGATGGGCTTAATACATATTGTGATGAGCTTGCATCGTGCACGCTTGAAAAAGAAGTCACGGGCCGCCACTGCTGGGTAGCATTAAATGGTGTGCTGATTTATTCATCTAATTAATCACATTTAATCACACATAAATATTGGCATGTAAATTACCATAAAAAATTTAATAAAATAAATAACGCTTTGCATGTTATATAAGGTCCTAATATGTACTTTTGAGGTACTAATATGCACTCTTCACTGAAAAAAGTGATTCATTCAATTTACTTAATTTTTTAAGGTAAGTGGTTGCAATAAATTTTTTACGTTACATTTAAATAAAAAATTTTTTTCTTTTTTTTGTTTAAATGTAGCTCAATTGATTGCAACCACTTACCTTAAAAAATTGAGTAAATTGAATGAATAATTTTTTCAGTGTATTTACCTTTGACAAACTAATATGAACTGCTTAGAGGCAAAGCTGTCCTTTTTGAAAGTGCCATTTTTTGACAATTTCTTCTGACAGTATAAGTTAAATAATTTAATATGGAGTGTGGTCTTCATGCATGGGTGCATGGTCTTCGAAGAGATGCCACATCATTGAAAGTCTCTCTCAACTTGGCCTCGTATTTGATTATTAGAGACGCTGTGTCTCAAAGGCAAGGCCAATGCATGGTGGGACTGACTCACCAATATGTGGCTGAAATCTGATATCAGTGCTCTGCTTTAAAGTAAAAGATCTCCATCTTCTCCCACAATCAATATGGGAAACATGATTGCCAACCTAGAGAAACAAACAATGACTCTGTGAGACATTTACACTTTTTTATCTAAAGTGACTTGACAAACGATTTGCATTGATTTAGAGACACTTAAAATAGCTTTAGCATAATGATTAGCCTTACTAGCATTTTTAGTGCCCTTGATCTTCTCCAAAAAGCCATAAGAGGAACTTGTGTCCTCTTTATTTGGTTTAAGAGTGTTTTTTGCTAACCCTCAACCTTCAAACGGTTTAAAATGCGTTCAATAAAAGCTAATTAACAAAATAATTAGTCATAGACACAATTGTTGACAGCAATACAGCTAATCTGGGGTCTGCTTCCCAAAAGCAAATATGGTTGCAAGTTTTGTTATTACCAATAGAGTTCAATGGTAACAACCACCATAGTTAGCTAACAATGCTTTTGGAAAATGCAGCCCTGGTTGGTTTTTCCTTTTTTTTATGCATATTGCACACTGCAAAAAAAAAAAAAGATTTTGCAGAAAACATTTTTTTTTTTGTATTTTTGTCATGTTTTCAGTAAACATATCAAAAAATTCTTCAATTAAGATGCTTTTCCTGATGCAAAACGACCCAAGAAAATAAGTCTAGTTTTTAGACCAAAAATATCAAATTTAAGTGATTTTGTGCATAAAACAAGCAAAAAAAAAAAAAAATATCCTGACAATAGGGTAAGCACATTTTTCTTGAATTTAGTGTTTAAGAAAAATGTTCAAAATGTTTTTGCTTACCCCCTTGGCAGATCTTTTTTTGCTTGTTTTATGCACAAAATCACTTAAATTTGATATTTTTGGCCTAAAAACGTATTTTCTTGTTTCGTTTTGCTTATCAAGAAAAAGCATTTAAATTTAAGAATTTTTAGATATTTTTACTGAAAACAAGACAAAAATACTAAGATTTTGTTTTTCTTGAAGATAATTTTTTGCAGTGCACATTTTCTGCTAATCCAATAAACCTCATTTAACTTCTGAAATATTACTGTGTCCTTCAGTTATTTGATGGATCAAACTGAAATTGCTGATTCAAACACCCAAATATTTATAAATGAACTTTTGTATACGACTGTATATGCTACATTAAGTGAAATAAATACATGTGCCTACTTAAAAGATACCTAACTTACAGAACTTAAGATACAGAACCTTAACTAAGGACCAAATCTCGCCTTCAACATCTTTTAATATCCACCAGACAGCAGACACACTAACAAAAAGCATATACAGTAATGTCTGAGTGGATAGGGGCTTTTTAATGGCAACGGCTCCCCCTAAAGGCTGCAAATTCAATAGATATTTTAGTGAAAATGTTTACTTTTCCATTACTGTATATTGGCCACCACTGCAATAATAAGATAAAAGAAAACATAATTTGACAGAATGAATGTGATAAAACAATGATTTCACAGTAAAAGCAAATGTAATAATGTTATTTTGGAGGGCAGTCTTAGCCTACACGGAAAAAATAATAATATACTGGATTTACTAAAAAAAATTATACATAGTGCATCATTTTTGCATCCACTTTTTTAAAGTAAGTTTTACATGGAATTTAAAACAATTTAAGCAATTGCAATTTTTTAAGTAAGTTTTACATGGAATTTTAAGCAGTTTAAGCTGAATTTTTTTAAGCAATTGCTTAAAATTCCATGTGAAACTGCTTACAAAGAGGGATGCAAAAATGATGCCTAATATTTGTTTAGTAAATTCAGTGTATTATTTTTTAAAGTGTACACTTTACACAGTTTTATGACATTTTATAAAATTCATAAATTTATCATGAGTTCTGTGTAATTTTTCCTAAAAATAAGGCTACTAACCAACAGCACTACTTTGTATACTTTAATATGTTTTGTCTAATTTATATGTTTTGTTTTAGAACTACATTTTCATACATTTTCTTTGAATGCACCGTGCATAAGGGGGCCCGCCTGTGAAAAAGTTTGAGAACCACTGCTTTAAAAAATGCTGGGTTATTTTTAACCCAGCATTGGGTCAAAAAGGGACAAGCCCAGCCGGCTGGGTTGTAATTTAACCCACCTGGGTTGTTTTTACCCATTGCTGTGTTAGATATAAACACTTTCTGGGTTAATTTTAACGCAGCTGCTGGGGTCGACCCTTTTTGACCCAACACTGGTTTGAAAATAACTCATCATTTTTTTTAAGTGCAGTGGTTAGAGAGGCGGGCTTGTTAGGGTTAGGGCTGAGTAGTTACCTCAACCCCAATTGTTTCCTGGGTGCTGAAGGGATAGCTGCCCACTGCTATGCATGTGTGTGTGTGTTCACGACTTGCGTGTGTTCCTACTCACTGGGACGGGTACACTGTATAAAAATTCTGTAGAAATTACAGTATTACTGGGTATTACTGTCAACTAGCTGCCAGTAACTAACTGTTGATTTACAATTTATGTTATTTAAAGTTTATTTAAAGTTAAATGAACATGAAACATTTTCAGTCTTTATCACCTACAGTAAGTTACTGGCAACCAGCTGCATAATTACAGCTATTTTTTTACAGTGTATGCATTGCATAATTGAGAAAAACGTCACTTTTTGTGAAAGAATATATATATACAAATGGATATACTTTATAACACTATGAAAAATATGGTTGGACAAAATATTTATTATTAATAATTGTCATAGTTATTGTCATATTACACTAATGATTCCCATTTAATTACCATTCATTGTCATCATTCTACTGCATTGAATAGTACTGGTTTTGAATTTCTTCTGAGTACCTTTCTTTGTAGTAATAGAAATATGACAGTGTGAAATTACATTTATGCCTGAATAGTTGGCTAATAAGAAAAAACATTAATTAAATACTAAATGAGAACATCATCTTGATGCGCTATTATGACTGCATTGAACAATTGCATTACCTTTTCATTGATCATGCACAGTACAGAAAACCATATTTACATGCATTATTCTAATCTTATTATGTACTCAAGCCCATCATAGCAGAGAAGCAATGAAACCATGGTACACACACGCACCAAGCGTAGACCAAAATTGCCACTAAAGGAGATGCACTAAACATCAGCAAAGTATAAGTGAGCTATTATTGGAGATTTCAGAAATAAACCGTCAAAAGATGTGCCGACAACATCCTGATATTTGTTTCACAGTGTTCAAGTCTAAAACAGGATCTCTCAGCATAATGAAGTGCTCAAGAGACATCAGGGCCACAGTCATGAAGAGCTTTAAAGGACCTTAGATTAATTCACGCTATCAACTCTTCCTTATTTTAACCATCTGTGGATTTCTACACCACAGAAACCACAGTTTGTCGTACAGTATCCTGCTCCATATGACTGCATACGTGGGCGGTGCGACATGCTCTTTTTTCCAGGTCCGTCGGCGCGCAGCCAGTTGAAAAACGATTTAATTTACATTTCTATATGTATTTGTGGTGTGTTTTGTTTTTCTGATCTACAAAATTGTTAGCCTTGTGTGTCCCAACCATAAATGTGGTAAGTCCACAATAGTTTAGGTTTAAGAAGCATTAATACATTTTGTCTGACATGCTTTAGCGGCATCACGCCAAGTAGCCCCGCCCACTGACGAAAACTCATTAATCTCGTTTTTTTTATATATTTCAAGCATTAAACGTGGATGAGAAGTGTATGATTGTGAAAATTTTAAATGTTTTGCCTGTTTGGGAAAGAGTCTAATATTTGTTAGCATTTATTCATAGATGCAATTAATTATACATGGTGTCTGCGTTAAGGTTATTTTTGTCTGGTCCAATTGCACACTATTTCTGGTGAAACGTTGAATGTAGCTGAACAGGCCTTTTCTGTTTTAAACATCAAGGACGAGCTTTATCCTGTCAAATAGATGTATAATAATAATGTGAGGGCTATGAATATTGTATAATAAAGAAGGTAAACTGCAGTTTTGTTGTGTTTATGGAGTAACTGTATACGCACTGCTCTGTGAATCAGTATGTGGGTGTAGAAGCTTATTGAATTTAGACAGCTAGCCAAAACACCAACCCACACAGCCCACCGTTTTGACTGAGCTTTCAATGGAAAAACAGGAGGATACAATTCATGCCTCACGACTGAAAGCATTTTTAATCACTGCAATTAATGTAATGTAGACCTCACTGATAACATAATAGTTGATCCACACTCCTTCAAATAGATAGAGGCTTTCACTAGCATGAAAAGAAAGTTACAATGGCTTCTCCACTGTAACTCATTACAAGCTTTTTCTAAAAGCCTATTCACACATTGTTTGTTTATTTTCAGTTATTAAGTCACTTACAGTGCCTGGCAGCCATCTCAACCCCTTCTCTTGTCACTGCTTATTGTTTGTTTTGATTTAAAGTGGCAATCTGTAATGTTTTTGTTTGATCTCCATAAATAGAACTAGTGTAGACCGTTTCGTCAGATGCACGTGCGGTGACTCGATTAGGCGTCTGGTTGGAACTTTACTTCTGTTTTTTTTGTTTGTTTATTGGTCTGAGTAGTTGCTAAACTGAACTCATAAACATATACCTCGTCGAAAATAACAAATGTTTTGGTTTCCTAGGTAATCTACGTGTTGTTTATTTTGCTTGTTATATAAATAAACTACCTTAAAAGGACTTTGTTGTTATTTATTCTTAGCGGAGTTTACCGGAAGTTACGTGTGTTCCACGAAAGCCGCTTGTTTATGTTGTTACTGCTGAAACCGTCTATATTTTGCTTTGTCAAAACATTACTTTTTCAAAACTAGCATTGTCTGTTTTAAAGTTGCTAAATGTTAATGCAGCATGAAATTTTACAATCTTTTCTTTTTTTGCTTGCTTATTTTTGATTGTTGTCTTTCACATCTATACATTCTGTGCATGCTCAAGTCTGATTGTTTAGTAGGGCTGCACGATGTGAGGAAAAGTTGCGATGTGCGATGACATTGTTTAATGTTGCGATGACAATGTGATTTGCGATAAATATTTTATATTTTCTCATGTTTTAGGGGCCATTCACATGTCGCGCCTAAAAATGGGTGGAAAACGCTAGACACGTAGGTTATTGTCACATGACCTGCACGCTGTGCTTGTGTCATTCTGAAAAGTTAATGTTTTTGAAATACCTGGAAATAACGACCGCGTCGCACCGCGTGTGAGTCGTGACCACGGCGCTTCCAGAGCGAACATACATTTGAAATAACTTGAGTGCGCAATAGACGCAATATATGTGAATCACCGCTTCCACAGTACCTGTGTTTGCGGCGTCATCTCTCCTAAATCCAAAATAATTCCAGCTGAAGTGCTGTTCCTTTTTACCACAAGGTCTTCGGCTGACAACACATTTTCCTCACTATTCTCTCCTTTCTCGCCATCATTTTTGCTAACAGGCACAGCGTCGCAACTGACACCTCACAAATCAATCTGAGCGTAGCTGACTTGGGGGTTCCCCTGAATGCGCAAACCATCCGTGCGTCCCAAACTGCCTACTTCCATACTATATAGTATGCAAAGAGTACGAGAAGTAGTGCTTTTCGCCTACTATATAGTATGGAAGTATGCGGTTTGGGATGCATGGCATGTCTTCAGGACTAAACCTGACGGGTCAAACGTTCATTACATGCGCTTACCGTTTTCCCTTTATTCATCGCGTCAAGGCTGTCTGTTGCGATGTGTTCATCGCGTGAGTTCATATCGCGATGACAATGAAAATTCGATGTATCGTTCAGCCCTATTGTTTAGTTTAATTGTGCGTACACACCAAACACGAATTCAATGGTTTGCGCGAGTAGATTACATACAAAGTCAATGGAAAGACACGAATAGATGCAAACTCACGCAGGCCGATGGGAATGATGCAAATTGGGCAGCGCAATAGTCGTGAAAACAAGCGCTACTTGTCTTAAATGTGCTTTCGGCAAGTTGAAAATATTTAACTCAAGTAAAATATTTGCATTAAAAAAGTTATGCGGTTAAAAAAGGAATGCGATGCTTCGTATACGCAGCATAAACCTTAATGGGGTGTACACCCCAAATGTGAACCAACAATTTGTGGGAGGACATTACATTTAAAGTCAATGCAAAGACGCGAATAAACGCAAACTCGCGCAGTGCGATGCAAATGACGCGAATTGGGAGATGCGATTGCTGCGAAAACACGCACTATTAATCTTAAATGCATCTTTACGCAAGTTGAAAATAATCAACTCCAGCGAAAAATTTACATGCAAAGTCATGCCCATTTTTTTCCGGAGTTTAATATTTTTAACTTGTGCTATTCGCCTCAAACGCATCTTCACGCGTGTTTTCGTGGCAATTGTGCTGCCCAATTTGCGCCTTTCGCATCGCCCCATGTGAGTTTGTGTCTTTGCATTAACTTTCTATGTAATCTACTTGCAGAAATCGTTGAATTTGCCCTTCGTATACGCAGCATAAACCTTAATGGGGCATACACCCCAAATGCGAATCAACAATTCGCGGGAGTAGATTACATTCAAAGTCAATGCAAAGACGCAAACTCGCGCAGGGCGATGCGAATGACGCGAATTGGGAGGTGCGATTGCTGCGAAAACATGCACTATTCGTTTTAAGCGCATCTTCGCGCAAGTTAAAAATATCCAATTCAAGCGAAAAAAAATCACATGCAAAATCATGCACATTTTTCGCTTGAGTTGATTATTTTTTACTTGTGCTATTCGCCTCAAACGCATCTTCACGCATGTTTTTGTGGCAATTATGCCGCCCAATTCGCACCGCCCAATTTGAGCCTTTCGCATCGCCCCATGCGAGTATAGGTCTTTGCATTAACTTTGTATGTAATCTACTCGCGCAAATCGTTGAATTTGGGTTTGGTGTGTATGCCCAATAATACTGAGCAAGGAACACGATGCAAATGCATGCTTCGTATACGCAGCATAAAACTTAATGGGCCATACACCCCAAATAAAACTTAATGGGCCATACACCCCGTTTGCGTCTTTACATTAACTTTGTATGTAAATCTACTCGCGCAAATCTGTGAATTGGCAATTACTCTGTATGCCCCATAATATGGAGCGATGCAAACGATGCGAATGCACACTTTGCCTTTGGTGTGTACGCAGCATAAGGCAATGTAAGTTCCTCTAGCTCAATTGGTTATTAGCAGCACACATTGTCATAGATTAAATGTATAGCGTGTAATGCGCTGTAAGCGTCTGCCAAATGCGTAAATGTAAAGTTCCTGTGATTACTCTGGACTTCCATCTTTTAATGTGCGATTTTAGGTCTAAACAAGGATGGCACTGTTAAGAGCAGGCTTATACAGCATGAAATATATTCTCTGGTTAAATGGCCAAGGTATTGTGAAAGATGATGCTTGAAATATTTAGCACTTTAGTAGTGGAACCTAAATTAGAAAAGTCAGCCAGTATGAAAACATTTATTATATTAATGATACATTGAACGCAACTGGGTTGGACAGCGATTAAACATCATGAAGTTTAATAATGAATGTCTGGCCTGTCTCATCCACAGCAGACTTTTCCTAATCTGTCTGGATGCAGCAGGTGAACTTACTCCTGTAAATGTCACAGTTTATTGAAGGTTACACTTTCTATTCAGACCTGCCTGCACTCTGTCCAAGCACACGTTCACCATCTGTGTTTTATTAGTGAGTTTTTGTAAAGCATTTGACATCGTATCTAATGTATAATAATTATGTATAAGTTCAGTTGTTGTGTAGCAGGAAATATCTGTAAAGTATCTGCTGCTTTAAGTTAGTATTATGTTAACACGACTCTTCAGCATCAGCTGTTGTAGAATAAGCCTGAATATGACAGGAACATTATGGTCCAGTTCTGTGTTATCCACCTCGGCTTACATTTGATTACTTCGGCCCTTCAAAGACTTCAGCATTGTAGTTTGCAGGCTGGTGCAAACCCTCTAAAATCATGACACGCTTTCATGCTGACACGGTTTTTAATGATTCTTTTGAAGTGATTGACCAATTAATTCACCTCGTCTGAGATATTTCCTGCTTTAGCATGTCACGCCGTGTTGTGAAAAAATACTGCCCACAATTACCAAGGCTAATTAAAAGTGTCTGTCCATTAAAGACCTCATGAAATAGAGGTTTTGTGCCCTGTGGTTTGCTAAGACATTGCTGCTGGGGTGATCTGAGTGGTTATTAAGATGTTGCTTGGTGGTTCTAGAAAAGGTATTCTACAGTAAACGTTTGCTATGGTATTGTTGGGTGTTTGCTGGAGTGTTTTGGGTGGTTACTAAGGTCTTGCTAGGTGTTGGATAGGTTGCTAGGTTGTAAGGTGTTGGTTACGAAGGGGTTGCTATGTGATTGATACGTCCCTAGGTGGTTGCTAGGTGGTTGGTGGTGTGTTCTGGGTGGTTACTAATGTGCTGCTAGGTGGTAGATAGGTTGTTAGGTGATTTCTAGGTTGTAAATTAGGGTCCCTATTTTAACGATCTAAGCGCATTGTCTAAACCGCACAGCTCAACGTCTAAAAACGCCACTTTTGCTAATTTAACAACGGGAAAAATGGTTTGTGCGCCGAGCGCGGGGTCGAAAAGGGTTGTACATATTTTCCTAATGAGTAATGGGTGTGTTTTGGGCGTAACGTGCAATAAACCAATGAGAGTCTCAGCTCTTATCCCCTTTAAAAGCTAGTTGCGCTGGCGCTATGTTTAATTCCTATTTAGATGACGGACTTTGTAAACTGAAAAACTAAGCGGAGGAAGAAGATCCCCAGTTTAAGATTAATGTTAAATAATTGTTATTTTTTTATTAAAAACTTTAAAACCCTTTTTCTTTTAGTCATGGGAGTAAAAAAGCAGGCTTTTAATTGTTTTAAATGTATGGTTATCTAATATTATCAAAAAAAATAATTTACAAGTAAGAAAAGGTTTGTACTTTAAAAATACTTTATTTGTAACAAACAGGAGATAAAGAATTTACAAACGGCTCTCCGCACATTTCAGCACTTGGACAGCGTCCTGAGTTTTTTTAAGCATTACTTAAAAATGTTTCTCATCCCATATCCACAGGTACAGAGTCATCATATACAATAAATCCGTGAGGTAGCATTTTAAAAAAAAACATTTAAAAACAGATGCATTTGTTTAAAGCAAAGCATTTATTTACTTACCAGGCTGCAGGTGAATCAGCTCTTTGCGCCTTCTATCGTCTCATAATCGGTCCTCATTTATGTCCAAGAGACTCACTAATAATCTTTTACATTCAATCCTTTAATCTTTCATATTTAAAAGCGTTTTTGTGCTGCTGCGCATTCCTGTTTGTGATAAGCAAACCCGCGTATTTGTCCCGTTTATAGGCGCATATTACTAATGCGCTCTTTAAATAACAAAAAACATATTGCGCCATTGACTTTAGACTTTAGAGCAGGTTTTTGTTGGTCAATGGCGTAGTCTATTTTAGTTGCCTCAAAATAGCAACGCGCCAACAATGCGCCTGAACACACCTCGTTTTCAGACCAGAACGCCCATGGGCGCAAAAGGGGACGCAAATGCATTTGCTATTTAAATAACGTGGCGCTAAACGTGAAAATGATAATTGCGCAGGGTGGAAACTAGCAAACGACACTTTCATCGCGCATTGCGCTGCATTGCGCCGGGTGTAAGATAGAGCCCAAGGTGTTCAGTTGCTAAGGCATTGCTGAGTGGTTGCTGCAGGGTTCTGGGTGGTTTCTAAGGTGTTGCTAGGTGGTAGAAACGTTGTAGTTAAGTTGCTATGTTATAAATTAGGTGTACTATAGTAAACATTTTGCTACGGTATTAAATCATGAAATAGACGTTTTGTGCCCTGTAGTTTACTAAGGCATTGTTATGTGGTTGTTGGGGTGTTCTGGTCATTAGGTATTGCTAAGAGGTATAAAAGTTGTAAATACATTGCTAGGTAGTTCATGTGTTGTAGACATATATTGGGTTATTTTTGTTGTGTTCTGGGTGGTTAGTAAGGTGTTGCTAGGTGATAGAAAAGTTGTAAATAAGTTGCTACTGTAGGTTGTAGATAAGGTGTTCTACAGTAAATGGTTGCAAAGGCATTGCTGAGTGGTTGCTGGGGTTTTCTGGGTGGTTTTTAAGTTTTTGTTAGGTGGTAGAAACGTTGTAGATAAGTTGCTATGTTGTAGATAAGGTGTACTACAGTAAACGTTTGCTATGGCATTAAATCATGAAATAGAAGTTCTATGTAGTTTGTTTGTAGTTTGCTAAGGCATTATTATGTGGTTGTTGGGGTGTTCTGGTCGTTAGGTATTGCTAGGAGGTATTAAAGTTGTAAATACGTTGCTAGGTAGTTCCTGTGTTGTAGACATACTAAATATTGCTAAGTGGTAGAAAAGTTGTAAATAACTTTCTCGGTTGTAGATAAATGGTTGCTAATGTATTGTTAGGCAATGGGTAGGTTAATACACAGACAGACAAAGTTACCAGTAGCATTTTTTGCTATGTCTATAGCAGTGGTGTCCAACATGGTGCCTGCCAAAGCATATTCTATGAATAGCCTCAATTTTATAATTATTTATAACATATTTTTTTATATTAGCTCGGCTTCTTTTATGCATGTTAACATTTAAAAAAATGATTACGTATCAACAAGTGAAATACAATAAAATAACAAGTAAAACGTTTTTGAGTGCACTATATCAAAAAGTAACTCTTTAGATTGTCAATGATGCCCACAAAAAGGTTGGAGATCCCTGGTCTAGAGGTTTTTAAAAGACCCTTAGCCTAAGTTTGTACAATAACATTATGCTGGCTTTGTCAAGCTGACTTACTAAAATTTTGGAGACAAAGTGTTGCAATGATTTGATTTGGTCCATTGTCTGGACGCGTTCTGGTTTCTGTGACCATTGGAGAGCTGTGAATGGCCAGCATTATATTGGTACTGATTTGGTTTGTAAATGTCCTCTTGTTGATGCAGGCAAAAATAAAAGGCCAACCAGCTCAGATCACACAATAAACACACACATTGGCTGCAACAGCCACGTGTGAAGCTTTTGTTTTCATGTTTCTATAAAAACACAAGATTTTTTTTGCACTTTAATGCATGTGCGAAAGTGTGCACACATAAGTGTTAATAATGTCGAAAAACATGCTTACTTGCACAAAAACACGCAATGCCACTCGATTCCTGCCTTTAAGGTCACAATCCACATGAGTTTGCCTCTCTGTGTGGGTGGGCTTTGAAGATTCTGTAGCATTGAGCTGTTTGTACACTTGTCACTCTGTAATGATTGAAGCATGACAGACGTGTGTGCGTGTGTGTGTGTGACAGGTACCTGTTGAGGCATCCTACAGGTTGACAGCTCAGTGTAGCCTCTGGCATATGAGCGACTCGTCGAGGGGTAAACTGTGGTTTATTCTAGTTTTAATTGCACCGCATGCTGTCAACAGCAAGGTTCATGTCATCATCATCATCATCTTATATTCATCATATTGCCTGCATATGAAATAAGGTGTTGCACACATTCTTCCTCATTATACTGAAACAATATCCCATTAAACCGCATAAAATAAATGTTTGATTTCCATTTAAAACAATGTATTTATCTTTATTATATTGAGATTGGTTTATTTATGCCACTTGCTAAAGTGCAGTTGTGAATGTGTGTTTGTGTTTGTCTGTGTGGCAGTTAAGGAGCAAAGCCTCGGGCATGTTACTTTATCCATCTTTCCAGAAATTAGCTTTTCCGACCGGATACAACCTTTCACCTTTGGTGCATTAAAAGTGGCCATTACTGTCAAAGCACGCATGTGCTCGGAAAAACCACAGCCAAATGGGACACGCCGGAATGATACCCATCAAGAAAATACTGCAATGAATTTAACCCAGGTGCTTTGCTCTCATTATTGATCTTATTGCAAATAACAAAATATCCCCAAACTGTAAAAACAAGTTTCAACAACTTGGTTTTGCAAGTCAATTCAACCTACTATTTCAAGTTTGGCTTGTGAAAAGCTGACATAACTTATAAAATCAAATTGAAATTGTACAACTTTATTTTTAAGTTAATGTAACATAAAAATATATGTTGATTTGACAAAAGTGCTGCGTATTTTTACAGTGCATGTAACTTTTAAGAGAAACATTAATTATGTATGTAATTATATGTTCCCAAAATTGTTCTTTAAGAGCAACCACAGATGTAATTCACACCAGAAAGTGTCTTCATTTTCAACTTTACGGGGCAGTTTCTTTAACAGGGTTTATCATAGTCCCAGACTAAAACGCATGTTTGAGTTCCCTTAATTTAAAATCACCTTGTACTGAGATATCTTAACATATATCACTGCTATTGTTTTGTCTCAAGATGCACAACAGTATAGTTTTTTTGTGAGGTTTGTTTGTAAAAAATACTACTTAAATGTCCTAATATAACGCAAGGCATAGTCCTGGATTAATCTAAACACTGTCCTGCCCCTACATCTATTGTTTTATAGTTTAAAAGCTTACAGTACTGTACTTGAGAATTGTGAAGACTGAGTGACTGCTGGCCTCTGCTGGTGATTATAATGAAGTGCTGTTAACATAGCTAATTCAGCAAAGTCTGTACACATCATGCCTGTGCTTCCTGTTGTTGAATTATACAGCAAGTGTACTATTTTTTCGCAATTTATTATTGTAAAATAAAAACAGATGACGTTATCCTACCGATATGACCTCAATAAATAGAAAACTTATTGGTACACTGTCAGAAAGGATGTGTTAATTTTTAACACATTGTTTTGTGTTATCCTATTTATCCTATTGTTAATTTAACACATTATATGTAATTTTAACACATTATGTGTCATTTCATGTTGATTTTGTGTTCAAATAAATAAAAGGGACAACACAAGATGTGTTTAAACAACACAATATGTGTTGTTCCAAAAATAACACAGATATGTGTTAAGTTAAAGGTGCAGTGTGTAGAAGTTTTTAGAAGGACCTCTTTACAGAAATACAAAATAATATACAAAACTATATTATCAGGGGTGTGTAAAAACCTTTTTATAATGAACCGTTATGTTTTTATTACCTTAGAATGAGACGTGTTTATCTACATACACAGAGGGTCCCCTTACGTGGAAGGCGCCATTTTGTGCCGCCATGTTTCTACAGATCCCTTAACGGACAAACTTTTTTTAATAGGTTGTCTCTGTCAATGTTTTTCCGGTGGCGGCTACCATAGCTTCTCATATGCGTTTCAAAAGCAAGGGGTGAGCGGTGGACTGAGCCGTTGGTTGCAACTGGCAACCTCACCACTGAATGCCGCTAAAATTTACACACTGCACCTTTAAGAACAACACTTTTAATGACAAAATGTCAGAAAAAAAGTCAAGAAATAGTCCCTAGCTGTCACTGGGGAGGTACCCTTTCAAAAAATACACCTTAAAACATAAAAAGTTCATAATGGTAACTCGGGTGTAAAGAATGCATATTAGTATCTCAAAGGTATTGGTACAATCATACATATTAGGAAAAATATTAGGACATTTTAAATTTAAAGGGTCCTGCCCCAGTGGCAGCTGGGGAAATTTTTTTTTTACATTGTACATTAACTCTTTCCCTGCCATTGACGTGTTATCTCGTCAATTAAGAAAACGTTTTCCTGATGAGTTTTTATGGTTATCTTTAAAGCTTTTTGCTAAAAAGTGTGTATTTTTGAAGAAATTACCCATATTTAAGAGTTCATAAACAGAGAAAAAAATAAAGATAGGATGAAACTACTAACTATGAATTTTTTTCCCATTTTGTTCGTTTGTTTATTGTTTGTTTGAAAGCAGAAGGTTTGTTCTTTCATTTGATATATTTGTATGTTTATTTTTAGAAGAAAATTTCCTGAAAGGCATTTTGCGAAACTTTTTTGAAAATTGGCGGGCTCTTTTAAAAAAAAAAGCTGCAGAGGAATGAGTTAAAATCTAAGAGGAATAAACTTCTGAGAAGACGACTTTATTTTGTACAGATTTTCCTTCTTAATTATTACTAATATCATTCTTCATAATTTTACATAATTTTAAATTGGTGATTTCAATTTAAGATTAAATTGTGTATAGATGAACTTGTGTTCGAATATCGCCATATATGCTGGAATGGCATTAATCATATTTTATATTTAATGACCAAACTACCAGGGCTTGTAAGAACCCTGCACAGTTGGACCACCACTGGACACACCCTCTTAAATGATTAAAAACCATTAAAATGTTATAGTCATTAGCTTATATGTTATTGACAAGGGTCAAGGTCTTGTGTGTGCTTGCATAAATAAAAGCACATGCTCTGGAAAAAAGATTGCAGAAACTCAAAAAAAAAATCAAGATTCCAAAAACATATCATAGCTTTCCTATGCATATCAACGTTTCAACATGCTGTTGCGATAAATTGTTCAAACACTCACAATGTTGTGACACACAATGCTCACAAGAACACATCTCTCTCTACCTATCTGAGAAGACACGCGTGACATTTTAAACAAAACCCTGGAAGTTTCATCTAAATCATACAAATCACACTGACATATTCACAAGCCGATACGGAAATCCATTAATTTGTCAACACAGTTTTGAGCTCATAACAATGTCAACATATGGAAATAAGTGTTATTTTATCACATCTTGTCTCCTGTCATCCATTACCTTAAAGTGACCTTACTTACTTATAATTGATTCTTGTTTACACTGCACATTGAGCAGAAACATTTGTTTACCAGCATCTTTTAAGGACGTTCATCTGAATGCGGAAATGTTGCTTTGTAAATCTCTTTTTCTTCCACGTTCTATTTTTAGGAGACACAAAAATGCCTTCCGGCGAATAACGCATGAATATGGATGACACGCTGCGCTGTTGAATGCGGTTTTGGGCAGGAAAGCTGCAACAAAAACACCAACATGCTTGCAGGTAATGCGTATTCCTCTTTCCGTAAGTCCTCGACAAGAAATCTTCCATTACAGCAATTAGGAGACAGATCCTACATATGGTGTTTGTTCACACAGTAGTATGGAGTGACAGCGGTACACTCAAAAACCTTTCACAGAAGGATTACGTTTTTCAGGATTTACTTTCCTAACAAATCCCTACTTCTAGTAAATATATACAGCTCTGTACAAATCAAACAGGCGGATTCCTTATTAAAATCTATGAAAGATGATTCTGTTTATTATAGATTTGGAGCATAATGCATTAGTTTACCAATTGGAGCTGTCATCCAAAGGTGATTTAAATAGAAAACATGTAAAACTCATCATTCATGATTTACTTTGATTTATTGTCAATTAAAAATGGCATTGTTGTCATGAATAAATCAAAGTAACAAAGTTATCTGTCCTCTGTGTACTTTAGGTGTTATTGAATGCTATGTATATAGCTTAAAATTTGGGCCAATTTGGGGCTTGGTGAGCATGCATCTTCGAAGACAAGTTTATTTTTATGATAGTCAATTTTTCAAGTCTCCTTCAGTGTCAGCTCATATCCTTGAGAAGGAGGCCAGAAGAGAAATGATTTACTAATCAGGTCTTTTGTGGACGAGTAGTCTAAGTAAACTCTTCATTTTAATATGTCATGACAGCGGTGGACACTAGAGGACGATGTTGCAATAAAAGACTAACATTGCAGTCTGACATGCACCTCATTGAAATTATTAGAAATCATTTAAAGATAGAAATAAATTAAAGTTTTGACCTTCTGAGAAAGAAGTCAATGTCGTGCAAAATTAAAATGTTTCATACTTTCAATAAAGCCTGTATATAGATATGGTTTCACAGACAGGGATTATCTTAAACCAGGACTAGGCCTTAGTTTAATTAGGAATTATAACTAGTTTTAATAAACATGCCTTACTTAAAACATTACCTGTGTGTGCATTTTGAGACAAAACAAAGGGCATTGATGTTTTTTAAGATATGTCAGTGCAAGCTGTTTTCAGATTGGACAGCTCTTACATTTATTTTAGTCTAGGACTAGATTAATCCCTGCCTGGGAAACCGCCCCATAATGTATAAAGTCATATATTTTCGTAAATTGTAAAAATCATTTTTAGTGCTTGCAACTATTACAGGCTAATGCATTTTCTAAATAAAAGGTTAAGTCTAAAAGTTTATGGGTCAGTTTCCCATGGTTTAGATTAATCCAAGGCTTTATTTATATTAGGACATTTAAGTAGTTTTTACAAACAAACCTTCCAAAAAACAATACAAGTATGCATTGTAAGAAAAAAAGCAATGGCACTCACATAAAGGATTATTAGGAACATCTGTTCAATTTCTCATTAATGCAATTATCTAATCAACCAATCACATGGCAGTTGCTTCAACGCATTTAGGGGCGTGGTCCTGGTCAAGACAATCTACTGAACTCCAAACTGAATGTCAGAATGGGAAAGAAAGGTGATTTAAGCAATTTTGAGCGTGGCATGGTTGTTGGTGCCAGACGGGCAGGTCTGAGTATTTCACAATCTGCTCAGTTACTGGGATTTTCACACACAACCATTTCTAGGGTTTACAAAGAATGGTGTGAAAAGGGAAAAACATCCAGTATGCAGCAGTCCTGGGGCAAAAATGCCTTGTTGATGCTAGAGGTCAGAGGAGAATGGGCCGACTGATTCAAGCTGATAGAAGAGCAACTTTGACTGAAATAACCAATCGTTACAACTGAGGTATGCAGCAAAGCATTTGTGAAGCCACAACACGCACAACCTTGAGGCGGATCAGCTACAACAGCAAAAGACCCCACCGGGTACCACTCATCTCCACTACAAATAGGAAAAAGAGGCTAGAATTTGCACAAGCTCACCAAAATTGGACAGTTGAAGACTGGAAAAATGTTGCCTGATCTGATGAGTCTCGATTTCTGTTGAGACATTCAGATGGTAGAGTCAGAATTTGGTGTAAACAGAATGATAACATGGATCCATCATGCCTTGTTACCACTGTGCAGGCTGGTGGTGTAATGGTGTGGGGGATGATTTCTTGGCACCCTTTAGGCCCCTTAGTGCCAATTGGGCATCATTTAAATGCCACAGCCTACCCGAGCATTGTTTCTGACCATGTCCATCCCTTTATGACCACCATGTCCCCATCCTCTGATGGCTACTTTTAGCAGGATAATGCACCATGTCGCCAAGCTTGAAAAATTTCAAAATGGTTTCTTGAACATGACAATGAGTTCACTGTACTAAAATGGCCCCCACAGTCACCAGATCTCAACCCAATAGAGCATCTTTGAGATGTGGTGGAACGGGAGCTTCGTGCCCTCGATGTGCATCCCACAAATCTCCATTAACTGCAAGATGCTATCCTATATATATGGGCCAACATTTCTAAAGAATGCTTTCAGCACCTTGTTGAATCAATGCCACGTAGAATTAAGGCCGTTCTGAAGGCGAAAGGGGGTCAAACACAGTATTAGTATGGTGTTTCTAATAATCCTTTAGGTGAGTGTATGTTAAGATAAGTAAGTGCAACATGTTTTTAAATTAAGGCAGCTCAAACATGCATTTTAGTCTAAGCCCTGTTTGTTAGATGTTTATTTTATTCAGTTATAATATAAGTGTGTTGTTTGAGCTTGTTCTTTTCACAACCGAAATGTAGGCTGATCCATATTGCATCAAAGAGACCGAGTTAAATAAATTTTATTGACTGATCTACTTTTCACAGTGACTTATGACTCAGACCTGCAGTCAACAAGCATCTTCCTTGTGACACGATCAAAGGCCTCGGTAAAAAGTCGCCTCAGCATTTCATGGGCTACTTAGATCGACTGCATCCTTTACATATGGCCGTATTATTTCACTCCATCTTTTCTCGACTTCCCCTCCTCTGCATTCATACACTAACTGAGATCATTCGGGATACGGGGGATGAGATGGCTGATCCGAAGTGACGTGCCCGGACAAGCCCCCACTTCCCCCCATTCCTGGACTTTCTTCTCGGCACTGGGCAGGCTCGCGTTGAGCTGTTTTTGTTCACGGGAGCTCATGCGGATAATTCGCGGGGATGGAGCGGACACAAGGGATGGGCTGTCACAAGGAGTTGGCTCAAGGGGTGTGGGAAAAATAGCAACGGCATCCTTCTGTGCTGAAACGCGGCTCTTGATGATGAACATTAAATATGAATGCGTTCATAAGCATGTAAAAAAAATGAAGCACACCTCTCTCTCTCTCTCCGCCTCTCGATGTTCTCAATGCTCATTCTAATTTCTTTCTTCTTGTGTCTCTCTTCTGATTCTTATTTGAAAATTGCTGGAATAATCCTACTGACAAGGGGCTTTTAGATCCTAGCCAACATGCTGAATTATTTTGATTCTTTATAAAAGAGGAATATTAATAAACTGAAGTAGAATTAAACTGTTTCCCACTGCAGCACAGACGGGTGCTGTGTTTGGAGCCAATGAGATCAGTCGTTGAGATTATTTGTGCACTATACGGTTGATAAAGTGTCTGTATAGTGGGTGTGAGTGCATTTTAAGATGCACAATGAGTTATGCTGTTTTTATTAGATGATCCAGTATCTCATTCATACCATAAAAATGTGATATTTGCAATAAATAGATCTGCATTTAAAAAGGAAATAAAGTCAGAAGAAAACAATGTACTTCATGTCAAAGGTAGACTTCCAGCTTCCAGCAATAAATGTATATATATGTAGATTCACAGACATAGTTTATCCAGAAAAAAATATTTGTCATTTACTACTCCCAAAGTGCTTTTTGTATCTTTTGTCCGTTTTAGAGTTGCAACACAGCCACCAGAGGTGTCATGCCCATTTAAACTAAGTGGGCATGTGCCCCCTTGAATTTTTGAGCCAAGTGGATTTTGCATGCAACCTCAAAATTAGTGAACCATCTTTTCATTTGTTACTTTGTTTAATAGGCAAAATATGACCAGTTCTGCACTTCACTATAAGATTTTTGCTGTTTTAATCACGTGATTCATTCTAGATGCAATGAATTTAATGAATTATACAAATCCAGACACAAAAAACACTGCTGCATTTTGTTATCTGTTCAAATTAAAAAGCCATCACAAACACTTTCAAAAAGCTGCAGCTACCGCAATGTTCAGTTTACTATGGGAAGCCGATCTCATCAAAAGAAGGACGAAACTGCGCCAATCGATTGATCCGCGCTGCGCGGACCAATTATATGCGCGGCCCAATGGACAGAGCCGCGCGACTATCTGGATAGCGCAGAGATGAGTTGTTTACTTGCGCCACCCGATGGATAGCGCAGCGCTGACCAGTTTCATCAGAGCAGCGCGACCCACTGGGAAGCGCAGCGCGACTCTGATGAAATAGACTCGATTTACCCACAATTCTCTGTTAGTATACAATTTATTTCCAGTTTAAATAACCATTTTGTTAATTTTGCCACAAGACAACTTAACTTACTAATGCATAAGTTAAAACAGCATCTAAATACTTATCAGCTTGATTGGTATAATCGGGTAACCATAAATAACAATTTCTTCCTCTTGGTAGTTAATTTAATAGAGGTGACCACACGTCTGACGTAAATGATCTCTGTTTATTATTATTTTTTTATTTTGTGTTAAAGATATGCACGAATTCTACTATTCTGTTATTTGACATTAATAAAAATGATTACAATATGAATGGCAATGATCAACGATTTTTTTTATCTTGAGTGCTCGTTTTATATTTATAATATCTTATATGGTGTTCTCATCTTATATGCTGCCGTCATTTGTATACTTTATGCATTGCAGTTACATTTATTTTATTATTTTATTTTTGTAATAATTTTTAATGATTTAATAATGACATTATAGCATTATGCAATTGTTTTGCATATATTTTTCTGGTAGTGCCAGCTGCATTTCTTGACATATCAGGAAATGTGGGTTTGCAAGTTACTTTGGTTTGTTAGTCCCGCACTGATAAAGTGACATAAGCTGTATATTTGTTAATATCTCAACTGTTCCCAATAACCAAGCACTGCTATATAGACCATTTTGCAAGTCGTAAACAATTGGTCGAAGCTCTTCGTGTTTCAGTTTTTTAACACGTTGGGATAAAATACAACAACCAAAATAACTGAATCAAAAAGTTAAACAATTATCTTTAAGATATATGTGAAATAAAGAAAACAGTTACAAACTGAGACAGGAAGTGTTTCTGGACCAGCGTTGTTTACATCTTGCAAAATGGTTTAAGTTGCTTCTTTGAGAGAGGGAGTGGAATTCGCACAAGTTGCCTGCCAATAAATAAACAGTCGAATAATTATACTGTACTTTTATTTTTTTATCTTTAAAATTTAATAATGTTTTGACAGCACTAACACTGTTTTGTCCCACTAGCAGAGAATTGTGGGTAAATCGAGTCTATTCCATCAGAGTCGCGCTGTGCTTCCCAGTGGGTCGCACTGCTCTGATGAAACTGGTCAGCGCTGCGCTATCCATCGGGTGGCGCAAGTAAACAACTCATCTCTGCGCTATCCAGATAGTCGCGCGGCTCTGTCCATTGGGCCGTGCGTATAATTGGTGCGCGCAGCGCGGATCAATCGAGTGGCGCAGTTTCGTCCTTCTTTTGAGGAGATCGGCTTCCCATAGTTTACCTAGTGTACAGAGGCGTTTCCAGCATTGAAGGAAATCCGGGGCTTAGCCCAGACCATATTAAATACAGGGATCACTCGAACAGTGCATTAAGTGTATAATATTAACGTGATCTGTAGCATATAAAAGTGTACTCACCTAATCGCAGTAGGTCGCAGAAGTAAAGTGTCATAAGAACTTTAATCTTTCCTCTCAATTAGGTCTTTGCCCGTGAGTTTTACTCAGACATGACCTGAATGAGCTAATGATGTCACAGAGCCGCCAACATTTTATTTTTAAACTGCTGCGAACACGGCGAAGGAATAACGATCGAGTGATAAATAAACCTACAATACTCTATACCTACTGTATAGACCATTTCAAAAGATGTAAACAAAACTGGTGCAGAAGCACTTCCTGTTTCAGTTTTTTAACACTAGATAAACGTTGGGATAAAATACAACCAACAGAACATATAGAACTAAATCAAAAAGTTAAACAAAAATATGAAAAGGTAATGATATATGTGAAATAAAAAAAAACAGTCACAAACTGAAACAGGAAGTGTTTCTGGACCAGTGTTGTTTAAATTTTTTTAAATGGTCTATAACCATCTAATAAAGCAATAAGCCCCAAGAAGCAGTGGGTTACCAGTGCATTTTATAACAGCTAAAACCCCCTTAGCTGTTATAAAATGCACTGTAACCCCACTGCTTCGCGGGGGTTATTGCTTTTATAAAACGGTTAGTTCATATGCATAACTTTAGCGGGATTTTATAAAATAAAACACAAATAAGCTGCAACTATATTAGTACAAAAATTACTCTTCCGCCAAACAAAGTAGTTCCTCAGAATCAAGTATGACTGAAACAGAGCGCAGTTCCCAACCAAAGACACAATGAAAATATGATTTAAAACTGTGTTGTTTATTTTATAAACCAACATTCATCTAATTTATAAATTAACATTTATATCGTGCAACTGTTGAAGTGATCATGATCTAGTATGCTTGGAAGCATGCTTAACTCTTTCCCCGTCAGCGGTTTTATTTTTAAGTTGTCACACAGTTGTAGTTTAATGCTTTGCAGAAAAATGATCTTCTTTAAATAAACATAAAATGTCAAATGAAAGAACAGACCATCCACTTTTAAACAACAACAAAAAAACATTTCATCCTACCTTCATTTGTTCTCTTATCACCTCTAAGATTTTTTAGCTAAAAGCGGAGATAATTCCATTTTTGTGAAGAACTTTAGTAAGAGATCAGATTCAGAGC
This sequence comes from Paramisgurnus dabryanus, assembly GCF_030506205.2. Taxonomy (NCBI): domain Eukaryota; kingdom Metazoa; phylum Chordata; class Actinopteri; order Cypriniformes; family Cobitidae; genus Paramisgurnus; species Paramisgurnus dabryanus. The sequence continues at coordinate 7,668,041 of NC_133359.1, forward strand.
CTGATCAAAACACGCTGTTTATAGTGTTGAGTGAATGCGTCAGTGTTTAAGTTGTGTGATATCGCCACCCAGTGGATAGTGGAAATATGATTTTCAGATATAAACTCCTCAGGGAGCGTTTTCTCTTTATTGATTAGATGACTCAACAATATTTATTGACATGTATCTGGATATCGCCATAATTGTGCAATTGTATACAAATAAAAAATATGATGAAAGACTGTGGTGTTTATTTTCATAAATCAATACGCAGCAACAGTGGCGCAGTGATACTTCTGTAATGCGGTCTGAACCGTGGGTTTACCGGGGTATTTTATCACGGCTTAGAACGCGTTTCAACCAATAAGAATGAAGAACCAGAACTGCCCGTTTTATTATATCATTTTTACCTACTATGTACCATACTACAACCAAACTCTTTTATTTTAATATACAGAACGTCTAAAACATATAAACAGAATGTCTAAAACTAAATATAAATGTATTGCTGTCGGAGACTTGCCATTGGCTTTTATAATTAAATAAATAATGAGGTCAGTGTAAGAAAGCATAACAGGGGCTATTTTGGGGATGTTTTTCTAAATACTATATTGTTTCATAGTATTATGTTTTATATTATTGCATTTAATGTAATAATGAGTTAAATTATCTGATTAAAATTTTAAAGATACCTTTTTCTAAGTCTAACATACAAACTATTCCAAATCCTGCAATCTGATTGGTTAATGAAATTGTTGATCCAGGACCAATGATGTTGATCCAGGATCACATTCTACTTGGTAAAATCAAGTTCACCATGTGGGAAGGGGATAATACCGCCCCTTAATCTGCACTATCCAACCACGGCACTGTCATTTAGTGCAGAGATCAACTCATTTGTATTTAAAAGGACACACCCAAAATGGCACATTTTTGCTCACACCTACAAAGTTGCTATAATAAATTATATATTACTCTGGAGACACCAAAGATTTATTTGACATCTTAAAAAAAGTCTTGTGAAATGTCCCATTTAATAATTATGATTACAGTATGAAGTGGGCACACTGTGCTTCCTTAAAAAATATATGGTGCATGACGCCCCTGCCAGTCACTATAAACTTTCACTGTATGTAAAAGACTATTTGTATTCAAAACGTTTCTTTTTTTCTACTGAAAAACAACAGCATATGGGATGTAACCACATGAAAGGAAGTAAATAATTACAGAATTGTTATTTTTGGTTGTACTGTTCCTTTAAGCAATTCAAGCTGAAGCAGAAAGTGGCGAATATTTTTTTAAAAATAAAATGCGAGTTCAATATGCTTGGCTCAGCAAGCATCATCCAGACATTTTCTACACCGAGAAAGTAAAATGCACATTGCCATACTGGGGTTTGGAAATGTTGTGAGCATTTCTTACACGTTTTAATTTGTCAGATAGCAAAATGCAGCAGCAACAAGGAGCCCTACGAATGCGCTGTCTGCAGCCCCTGCCGGCAGAATAAAGTAATTTAACATGATCAAAACGGCGAAAATCTCAGAAAAGTGACAAGGATGCAGCACAGAATTGATAATATTGAGCATATAAAACAGATTAAAAGTCAAATAACAGATTAATGGATGCTTCTTTGATTTTGAGGTTGCATGCAAAATCCATTTGGCTCAAAAAACCAAGGGGGCACGTGCCCCCTCAGTTTGAATGGGCATGACGCCTCTGCAGACAGATATATGTACAGCTCTTGGTTTTGTCACAGCTGTCACTTTGCACTTTCCATGCGTCTTCATTCAGCACCCAGTCATCATTCTCATTGTGATTTTTGTTTTACTGCGGTGTCTCTAAAGAGAGATAGTCTGGTCGACAAGATACACAGGCAGTCACATGCAAACGCCTCCCTCTCCATCTCCAGCATCCCTGTGATTCCTAACAAGTCCCTAGGCCTCTTTCTCTACGATCCAGAGATCCCAGAGGAGCAGCAGGTGTACAAACCCCCTCGCTCACATCCTTAAGATCCCGACGCTTTCTTCCCAGACTGCGCATAAGCCATGAAGTCTGGATGTATGTAAGATTGGGGGTTCGTTGACGCAATGATTCAACCACAGAGGGTGGACTTGGAAGTAGAAGGAAAGAAACCAGCCTCCCAAAAATAGTCCTCCCCGGGCCATTGTGTCAGAGGACAAAGTGACATTGCGAAGATCGCTTACATCTGTGTGTAACCTCGCAGTCACGAACGCCCCCTGCCCAAGTTCTGAGCAGACTCCACTGTCATCCTCCAAGGAACAGCCATTTTGGAAAGCTCTCCCGGCACAGATGTTGCATATTAAAAAGTGGGACTCTTCGAGAGGAAAGGAGAGTGGTGGGGGATCTCTCGGTGGGTCTCACCTGCGCCGTCATCCGCAAAGCCAATCCATGAGACAAAGCTGCCTAACCAACCAAAGACAAAGTGACAACAATGATAAAGTCGTCTCATTTCCTGTCTGACCCTGAACGGGTGAAGATGTGGACAAATGACTTTACTCATGAGAGTGTTTTGTTTACTGCTTTTCCTAGGTCTTCATTGACAATAACTTTGTGACTCCTTTCTTTCATATCTAGATCTAGTCCACAAGTAATGAGCCTTCTTATAATGTGAACAGCAAAATATCAAACCTATGTGCTGGTTGAGCATCATCATGAATACAAAAGTGACTTGGTTCTTCCTTTTTACTATAACACCTGATCATTAAAATATTCTTCAAAGGAATGTATGGATTGTTTTATAGATCCTAATGTTTTTAGGCACTTCCTCTGCTTTGAAGCACCTTGGGTAAGAACAGGTTCATGTCCACAAGATGGTGATATTGACCAAAATACAGCCTGTTTTTAGTGGCCGGCCTTGATGGAAAATGAAATGCTGTTTTCAGTGCAAAAGTGAAGTTCATAGAGTACAAGCTTGGAAGGCAAACGTATGATGTGATTTAGTGGGAATACAAGTTCACATTTCACTTTATCACTTCCAGAAAAATAGTCAAGAAGCTTTTTAAAGTTATGTATTTAAATGTTTTTGTGCTGCCCTAGAGATTTGTGGGATATGTTTTTAGATATGCAAGCTGCTCACCTCCATAAATCTAATGGAAAGTAAAAAAAAAAACAAAGACGAAAGATTCCAACCGCAATTTCTTATATATAACATTGACAAAAGATATATGTTAAATTCCAAACTTGTTTTCTTTAAAAATAGTTTAAATGTTATGTACTTTTTATTTTTCATAACTTACTGGCAAACTCATAAGCATAAGTATTAGTTTTATTTAGAATTTTTTTAAATTTGGTTAAAGAAAAAAAAAAATCATTACTGAGAAAGAAAAAATAGACATTTTTGCTCTAACAAATTTTTTTTGTTTGAGGAATATTTATATATTTTTTCAAATATTGAAAAATAAATAACATATTGCAAATATACAAAAATAATTTTGTACTATTTTGCTGTTTTATAATAACGTTGCACTGTAAAAAATCATTTGCTGCCTTAACTTTTTTTGGTAACACTTTACAATAAGGTTCATTAGTTAACATTAGATAACTACATTAGTTAACATGAACTAATAATGAACTGCACTTATAAGCATTTATTAATATTTGTTATTGTTAATTTCAACAATACTTTATTAAAATCTTGTTAACGTTAGTAAATCCACTGTAAACTAAAAAAAGCTTTATTTCTATTAACTAACATTAACAAAGATTAATAAATACTGTAACAAATGTATTGCTCATGGTTTGTTCATGTTAGTTAATACATTAATGTTAACTAATGAACATTATTGTAAAGTCTTACCCTTTTTTGTTTAATTAACTAAGATTAACTAAAAACTAAAAAGTCATTTCAACTTACTATTATTTATCTTGACTAGAGATGAGTTGCTACAACTTATAAAATTTAGTTGAAATATGTCAACTTAATTTTATAAGTTGTAGCAACTTAACTACAGTAAGTTGAAATGACTTGTACATCTGAGTTGGTTAGACAAAACAATCAAACAAAAAAAGGCAGCAAACAATTTTTTACGGTGTGTAGTTGCACTCAGTATCATTGATTATATTGCTGGTCATAAGCAGCTTGGGTATATTTGTAGCAATAGCCAAAAATGCATTTTATGGGTCATAATGATTGATTTTTCTTTTATGCACAAATCATTAAGATGATGTTCCATTAAGATATTTTGCACATTTTCTACCATAAAAATATAAACACTTTTTTAATGGATGCAGTGCTAAGGACAATTTTAAGTGCTATTTTCTCAATTTTTAGATTTTTTGCACCGTCATATTCCAGATATTCAAATAGTTGTATATCACAATATTGTCCTATCATAACAAACCACACATCAACGGAAAGCTTATTTATTTTAAGCTTTCAGATTATGTATAAATCGATACAAAAATCTACCCTTATGATTGTTTTGTGGTCCAGGGTCACATTTGAGGGCAGCGACATCTAATAAAGTAAACTAAAACTGATTAACTAAATGAATCATTAGAGCTTCTTTTCAGGATACATTTTTGTGTATCTTATCTTTAATATATAAAAAATTCTTTACACTTATCTCTGTCTATACAGCCTCTGTCTGTCTGGATAGAAAATTGGAGAAGTATATAATACTGTAGCAATCTGCCAGTGTGTGTCTCCAGTGTTGTTTGTTAAGTCTCTGAGGAATAAGGGTGTAGAGTTGGGGGTCAGACTGGTTCAGTGGCTTCATGCCCAGATGCCCAATGTGAGGGGCAGGGTTCAGGTGTGTGTTGACCAGGGCTCTTTGGGGCTGTGAGTAAGAGGTTGTGACCTGCTGTGCTCACCAAGGGTCCATGGTGATGTTTGCCCTGTTGCTGTGCTGCTGTTTCGCTCTCTACCCGTAAGACATTTAGAAAAACTTTGTATTAAAGGGAGTGCTACATTATAATATAAGCATTTACTTCATTGCATTTTAAAAGGTGCCAAGATGTTGTTTATTGAATTATATATGTTTTCAATTGATGTGATTGATAATCTTAAATACCCAAATGCATCAGAGGATAATCAATACATTTAACTGACTGATAATTATTTATGTATGCATCGATCTGTGTGTCAGACAGAATTGACCCGTCATTAATGTTTATACTCCAATAGTTTTCGTCTCGTATTCAGGCGTCTACCTTGAAAGATTCATAACCACACTATCAATACAGCCAGGACAATTTATCATCCATATTTTACAAGGACACCACACTCCTTTATCCTAACCCAAAAACTTCAACTGGGAAACGGATAACTAGCATTACCCCCAAACTTTAAGAGTTTTCCCTTTTTGTTTTCATTGTGGTGGTTGGAATTATACTGAATTTATTGATCATAGCTTCCCAAAAGCTTTTTTTTTTATTGAATGTTGATTCTTTGTTCTCAAAGTTGAGTCAGCCATAAATATTGGGCATAATGAAACTTACTAATAATGTTTTCAGACATACACTAATGATACCCCGTCTGCCATTGGTTAATGAAACGGATGACTACAAACCCTAAAAATCTATATACAAATTCAACCCTGTAATTTTCTTATTGTTTACTTTGCATGTTGTGACCCTAGACCAAAAAAAAAAATTGTCGGCTTTTGTTAAAGGAAAACACCACTGTTTTTCAATATTTTACTATGTTCTTACCTCAACTTGGATGAATTAATACATACATATCTTTTCAATGCATGCTCTCAATCTTTGTACAGTGCATCGTGAATGTGTTAGCATTTAGCCTAGCCCCATTCATTCCTTAGGATCCAAACAGGGATAAATTTAGAAGCCACCGAACACTTCCATGTTTTCCCTATTTAAAGACTCTTACATGAGTAGTTACACGAGTAAGTATGGTGGCACAAAATAAAACGTGGAGATTTTTAAGCGGATAAAAATGAGAACTATATTGTATGGCGGAAGAGCACTTAGTTTGCAGCACTTTGACCTTGGGCGCAGTAATATTGGTGGAAATTTGAATGAGAGGGGGAGTAATATAGTTTATAAAAAAGCAATATAGTTTTCATTTTTTATCGCCACGTTTTATTTTATGCCAGCATACTTTTGTCTTGTGTAACTACTCATGTAACAGTTAATCCCTGTTTGGATCCTAAGGAATGAATAAGGCTAGGCTAAATGCTAACACATTCACGACATGCTGTACAAAGATTAAACGAACAGTATGTAGGATTGTGGCCAAAACTGGTATTGCAATCACAAAACTTGTGGCTAAAACTGGTACTGCAATGTCACAACTGGTGGCCAATACACAACATGACAACATAAACATCAGTTGAGGGCTGCAACTCCACTTTTTAAATGACAATATCCTGGCCAGACCACTGTTGTCAGTGATATAAGTATTTGAAATGAAAATTATTTGTTAATGTCTAGTAACATATCAGGGTCATTTTATGATTAATTGATATAAATGTCTTACATACTGTTCCTTTAACTGTGCACGCATTGAAAAAAGATAGGTATGTATTAATTCATCTAAGTTGAGGTAAGAACAGTAAAATATTGAAATATGGTGGTGTTTTCCTTTAAAGTAGCAAGGGAATATTTGTAGCAACAGCGAAAAATGTTTATGCCAAAAACCATTAGGATATTAAGTAAAGACCATGTTCCATGAGGATATTTAGTAAATTTCCTACTGTAAATATATATATAAAAGTATTTATCATTAGCAATATGTGTTGATAAGGACTTCATTTGGACAACTTTAAAGCCGATTTTCTCAATATTTAGATTTTTTGCACCCTCAGATTTCAGATTTTTAAATAGTTTGCCAAATATTGTCCTATCGTAACAAACCATACATCAACAGAAAGCTTATTTAATCAGCTATAATATCCATCTATAGACTTATATGAAATGATAAGTATTAATGTATCAGAGCCATAAACGTAACCTTAACCAATGACATATTTGTGTTTTATATGGTGTGAAAACCCTGTGGAAGTGTAAAGTGAAAAGATCCCCTGAGGCAGAATTAAGTGAGAGGTCAACAGAGGGTCACATTTGAAAGTGTTGTACCAAAGCACTATTATATTTTTCCAAAGTTGTCAAAAATAGTCCCAAGCAGTCACTGGGTCGGTACCTTTTCAAAAAGTACACTTTTGCATCTAAAGAGCTCATATTTATACATCAGACATACATATTGGTACCAAATGTATACATAACTAAATGGTATATTAGGACATTTATACAGTGACACATTGGGACCATTTTTTTTTCAGCTCCCCGGAGTTAAACACTTAATATTTATCGTGTTTTTAATCCATTCAGCCGATCTCCAGGTCTGGTGGTACCACTTTTAGCATAGCTTAGCATATTTAAAAGTTGCGATTTTCTAGGCCGATATGGCTAGGAACTATACTCTCATTCTGGTGTAATAATCAAGGACTTTGTCGTACTGTGGCTGCAGCAGGCGCAATGATATTACTCAGCGCCTGAAATTGACTATTTTCATGCACTGCGTAATATCATTGTGCCTGCTGCAGCCATGTTACGACAGAAAAGTCCTTGATTATTACGCCATAATGAGAGTATTGTTCCTAGCCATATCGGCCTAGAAAATCGCAACTTTTAATTTTCTGTCGGTCTAAGTACACAATGTAACTACAGAAGAGTCAAGTTTAAAATAGGAAAAATATCAAAACTCTATGGTTAATTTTGAGCGTGATGCTAAATGTCTAATCAGATTCAATAGATTATGCTAAGCTATGCTAAAAGTGGTACCGCCAGACACGGAGATAATAGATTCCAAAACTGTAAAAATCTAATGATTAACTCTAGGGGAGCTGGAAAATGAGCCTATTTTCAAAAAAAGTGGATAACTATCTAAAATAACTATTTACAAGATCTAATTTTATCACATGCAGTTACATTGTGGTACTTGGCCTGAAAAGTTTAAGAATGAAATATGAAATATTCATCCCCTCTTAGCAATTTCTCTCTGTTTTCAAGTAGTTTAGCATACAAGAAGGACAAAGGCAAACTGGACGCGACTATTTATTATTTGTGGACTGATTTTGTATTTAATTGATGCAGTGTACATTAGATGTCCAAAAAGCTGCCCATGTCCACTAAGAAGCACTGAGTTAAGTTCACGCAGTCAGACAAATGATGACAGATTAAGGTCTTGCCCTTGCATGGAGCGCTCTGCTCAAATACATCATTACTGAGACAAACCTCATTTGTTTAGCTCTGCCGCCAAAACAGGGGCTTTAGAGTTAACATTGAAACGTATTACAAAGATACATAGTTGATTTTCCAGCCTCGTTAGGCATTGACTTTTCACTCCCTGCGTTCATTTTCTTTTGAAACTTTCTGAAGTCATTCAAGGACATTGAGTCGCTAAAGTTTAAGCGTTGGCCCGTATGGGCAACAGCGTGCCAACGGGGGTGAAGGGTACGTCCATAATGCCTCTTAAACTACCGTCTCGCTAGCAGACTGGCAATCTACTGTACGCTTAGTCTAGCATTGCCGAACAATTGTAGACTCTAGCCAAATTTGTCCACCATTGCACCTGGCCCTCAATAGGCACAATTTGGCTTTCTTTTGCACCCACGCCGTGTGACATATTGCCCTCGAGCACTGTCCATCTGACCAGGGAAAGGAGTTTTCACGCTAGGCTAATTGTAGAAAAAAGTCTTATAAAGCAAGATTTTATTGCAATGACATCCCGCTGTGGGACATGATCGGTGAAAGACAATTGAGAGGTGCGGATATACCACAGGGCTGTTAAAACTATAGCCTCAAGGTTCTTACTACAAAATTTTAATGCGAAGTGTTTTGATGTGTTACCAATAAATCACTCCCATCATGGTACACTGTAGAATAAATGACTTGTGGGATCCTATTTAGTTTATTACAAGGTATCTCCTGGTGTACTTCCCAGCCCTGTTGTGTATTTACATTTTGTTTTAGTTTGTGATTACTACAGGTGATGAACAACATTCCCATCCAAATTGAAAGTTGCTACTGCTTTTTATACTGTACTGTAGTAAGCCATGTCGCCCATTTGCTTAAACCGTTGACTTGCCAATACCAACACAAAGACATGCACTTTAATGTTGGGAAACAGACCAATAAAGATAAAGCACTTGCACCATTTCAACTCGTATTGATCCTGGAAGCTAAGGGCTTAAGGTTATGGCACCGTCTAAGCTCAATCCAGGCATGAAATGGTCCCTAGATACCGCTCCCATCCGAAACCAAGGTCTTAGCTGCTGTGTGTTTCTCCAGGTTGTACGGATCTGTCCTTGAACTCCGCTGGAGGGGAGAAGACTAATTTTCAAAAGTTGTGAGGAAAAAAGTGATCCTCCAGTGATTCGTTTTAAGGTGATATAAAAGACGATAAAGGTACAAAGCAGACGGCGTCAAGTTTGTTTTTTTCCCGTTTCATGTTTCGTGCATCGATGAGTATCCCGGCTAACTGTGGAGCAACGCATTCCCATTATTCAACCTCATTACCGCACGGCAATAAATAAAAACATGGCAACTAAAAATAAAAACGACTTGAGAATCCATTAAACTTTGACTAACAGAACTAACAGAAGCAGATGTGTCCTATTTAGGCTAATATCAACTTTATCTTCCATGTGAGTGGGTAAACTAGTGATTGATAGCATCTGACAAAGGTACAGCTGTAAAACAAACCAATACTCTCCTGGTATTGTGAAAAATGTCAGGCTTAATTATATTTAAATTTCTTTATTCAAATACCATTGATTGAAAGGGCGATCAGATCTCGCCCTCTTGTATGTAGATGTAGATTAAGGGTAACCTAACATGAAAGGTGTGCTCGACTTTGATGATGTTAATTTGCAACATATATTTTTGGGCTTGGAGCTCAACATATTGCCCAACAACCTGGGTAAAAAACGATGTCAAGACTTCAGTCGATCGCTTTTTCTAGTATCCATTCATGTTTCTTTTCTTTGGCTTTTTAGTAGCCAATAGTTTAAGCAATGGACGCCAATTGTATATGTCTCTGTATTACAAAGGATTTGGTTAAAACTTTTATTGATCGATATAAATTGATATATGTTACCCTTGGTCTCCATTTTATGCCTTTTATTCATTGAACAAGGAAGAGCGATAGATTCGGTGAGACATACACTACAAAAATACTCCTACTGTAACCCAGCATTGGGTCAAAAAATGTTGAACCCTTAGTTATGAACGAATGTAACCTATGCTGGGTTGTTTTAACCCAAAATGATGGGATGTTTTAACCCTTTGTTGGGTCAAATATAAAAATTTTGTCAACTTTTTCCAAATGGGATTGGAAGCAGAAGAGTATCTGACAAAAATAAAGACGCTTTAGGGGTGATTAAAGAAAGCTTACGAAAACCAAAGACAGACTTTTCACTAAAGTCACATGGATGACGTGTTATCCTGAGACATGTTTGCAAAGTTTTTTTTTTCAAAATTACACCGTGCATCTCCTTCAGCAGTAAACGAAGCCTGGGCGCACAAAAACAACAGCTGGGGCGCACCAGATAACACGTCAGCTGTGTCGTACGTCATTTGCGTCATTGCAGTCACGTGACTTTAGTCTCGTGCATGCGCTTCACAACAGACACGAAAGAGAAGACATAGCTGTGTAAAGTCGTAATTTTTGTTATTTTTGGACCAAAATGTATTTTCGATGCTTCAACACATTTTAACTGACCCACTGATGTCACATGGACTACTTTGATGATGTTTTTATTACCTTTCTGGACATGGACAGTATACCGTACATAGATTTTCAATGAAGGGTCAACAAGCTCTCGGACTAAATCTAAAACATCTTAAACTGTGTTCCGAAGATGAACGGAGGTCTTACGAGTTTGGGACGACATGAGGGTGAGTCATTAATGACATTATTTTCATTTTGGGGTGAACTATCCCTTTAAGAATAACCAATTATTTTTATCCCATAAAGATATGAATTTTGTTCACCCTCTCAGAGAAGAACACCAGCGGACCAACTAAAGAAAGACATAAAGGATGTAAAGGCACGTGACGGCACTTTTTATGACAATTACTTTTAGGTCAGAGCAGTTAACCCCGCAAAATTATCCTTGGCCACCTCTTCATTCGGTCTTCGAAACGAACCAGCGAACATACTGTATAGAGTTTTTCTTTTGCCCCTGGCCTTTGCCAACTACCATTACAGAGAGAAAAAGGGTGCTAAGTGTGTAACAGAGGAGGGCAGGTGAAAACTAATTCATGCCTGAGGCGATCCGTACAACACATTTCTCCTCGCCTGTTTTTGACAGAGCTGTGGTGAAACAGATCAATTTGTGTGTAATACAGCGAGCGGAAATGCTATAGGGCTACGTACACAGTTGTAATTCAAAGCAAACTTGAAACTAAACGCTTTCTTTTGGGTCTGGACGCATGATGATGGGTTATGACGTTATAGGAAATGACAGTATATACAGTACGTTAATGAAAGCTCAATTGTTTTGGTAGACATGAGTGAGGAATTTATCGGTTTTGCAGATCTCACCAATGTGTCAAGAATTTTATTATGAGCTCAAATATATATTTCTTAAGTTCCCTTTCAGTCGGTCACTACGACGTCACGTCGTGACCGACGAATTGGGAACCGCTCCGCGGGTGACCTATCTACTTCGAGAACTATAAGAAACGCCAATGAACTTGGCATGCAGGTATTTGCATAATGCCGGCGCCGCCCCGCCAGGTGCGTATATAAGCCGCAGGTGCACAATACCAAATTAGCTTTTTGCTTCGAAGCCGGCAGACATCTGCTCTCGAGAAGCTATACTGATCTTCGTAGATCCCTGTTCTTGGAGGAAAAAGATCTCAGCTTGCTGAAGTTGGTTGGGCAAAGACACCTCAGCGGAGGCTCGCAGTGTTTTCTCCACCCTTTCTCTCTCTCTCTCTCTCTGTCCCTTTTAAGACTTGAGTTGAGTGAGTGCGTTTGCCTCTCCCTGTGTGTTTCACCAGCTCGCACAAAAAGAGTGATTTCCCTAAAAGAGCAGCACGTTTGAGCTTTGTGTCTTTTTAAAGACAGTCACTCATTCGTGTCACGGTCGGGTGCGTCTTTTTAAAGATGGCATTCCGCCCGTGTTCCGTTTCTGGATGCGGTGTGTTCATCGCTCCCCGGGATGGCCACGAGCGCTGTGTTTCGTGTCTGGGGCTCCAGCACGCAGAGGCAGCGTTGCGTGATAGTTCATGCTCCACTTGTGAGGGCATGACTATGGCGGATTTGCGGAGACGGGTGTCGTTTCTCCGGGAACGGCACCCGCCTTCCAAGTCTGGTGCTGCTAAGGGCGCAGCTACCAAACTTGCGAAGGATGACCTCCGTATAACGGTGCTGGGTCGGTCTGCTGGTTCGTCCAGCAGCTCCCAGCGCCCTGATCCGTTGCCAGCGGAGGTCCCGATGGAGACGAGCGGCCCGTGTTCTACGGTGTCCTCGCGCTCTGTCGAGCCTCCACCGGACGCGATGTCCACCGTAACGTCGGAGGGGGGGTTGTCAGCCTCGGACGTCGATCCAGATCCGCTCCCGCCTTCGGGTCGGGTTGCGGGTCCTGCGTTCGACCCCGAGATGGCAGCCATGCTCGCTCGGGCGGCGGCGGCGGTCGGCTTGGAGTGGACTGAACCTCCCCCACCTGAACCGTCCCGCCTCGATGATTGGTACTTCGGGGGTGCCAGGGCTTCTCAGTCCTCGCCCCCGGTGCCCTTCTTCCCCGAGGTGCATGAAGAGCTGACGCGGTCGTGGAAAACCCCGTTTTCCGCCCGGAACCGGCCGTTTCAGCCTTCACCCCTCACCTCTCTCGAGGGTGGAGATGCCAGGGGGTATACTGGTATCCCGTCAGTGGAGCGGCCGGTCGCGATGCAGTTGTGTCCGGCCGGTGTCGCTTCCTCCTGGCGGGACCAGCCTACTCTCCCCTCACGGGCTTGTAAGCAGTCGTCGGCGCTGACCGGTGCTGCTTACAAAGCTTGTGGGGAGGCAGCTTCAGCCCTGCATGCCATGGCATTGCTGCAGGTTCATCAGGCTAAGGCTCTGAGGGACCTGCACGCGGGAGGTCACGACTCGGCGGAGTTCTCTGAACTGCGTGCGGCCACTGATCTGGCGCTTCGTGCGACCAAGGTCACCGCACGCGCCGTCGGGCGTGCGATGTCTACCCTGGTAGTCCAGGAACGCCATCTCTGGCTGTGTCTGGCGGACATGAAGGATGCTGATAAAACCCGGCTCCTGAATGCTCCGGTTTCCCAGACCGGCCTGTTCGGCGAGACGGTCGAGGAGTTTGCGCAGCAATTCTCCGCGGCCAAGAAGCAGACTGAGGCCATAGCTCAAATCATGCCGCGTCGGAAGCGTCCTGCGCCTGCCCCGTCCACGTCGGCGCCTCAGCCTGCTCCTCGCCGAGGGCGTCCTGCGGCGGCCGCCTCCGTTCCTCCCCGGGGCTCTTCTAAGAAGCGAGGAACCGGTCGCCAGCAGCCCGCCCCGCCCGCTCAGCCCGCTCCGAAGGGTGGAAAGAGGAGATCGAAGCGGCCCTGAGACGGGCGACCTAGAGATGGAGGGGATCGCTCTTCGGGAGATGGTGAAGGCACCACTCCCCCCACCGGAGGAGGGCCGGTTGGGGAATCTTTTGTTTCATTTTTCTGTTCCGCCGACTTTTCAGTCGGCACCCACAATTCCACAAAAAGAGCGAATTCCACTTCCATCTCTAGGTCTTCAGATGAGCGCCGGAGACACGAGCGGGCTCATAACCCCCCCTCGTTCTCCGACTCATCAGAGGAGTTCGAGAGCAACGCACGGGCTCATAACCCCATCGCGCTCTCTGACTTCTCAGGGGAGAGAAGACCATCACGGGCTCATAACCCATCGTCTTCCTCCCCCTTCGCCAGAGGGTGCATCGAGTGGCGTGAGGTGTCTTCAGCAGAGCCTCCCTTACTCACCCACCCAGCAGCGGACTCAGGTGAGTGTTATCATGCACAACACTACTGTCGGTGCGGCCAATACGCACACACCGGCGATCACCTCCGTTGCGCCCGCCGCGGGTACACCGATCGTGCCTTTAGTTCCTCTCGCACGGTGTCTGGGGGCGTGGGAACAGCTTCCCAGCCCGTCGCGTTGGCTTTTACGCACGATTCGTCTCGGCTACGCGATCCAATTTGCCCGGCGTCCCCCCAAATTCTCCGGCGTTCGTTTCACTACGGTGAGAGCTGCCGATGCGCACGTCCTCCGTGCGGAGATCGCTGTCTTATTGGCGAAAGACGCGATCCAGCCGGTCCCTCCAGCCGAGATGAGGTCGGGGTTTTACAGCCCTTACTTTATTGTACCCAAGAAAAGCGGCGGCTTGCGACCGATCCTGGACCTGCGTTCGCTGAACCGTGCACTTCACAGAATGCCGTTCAAGATGCTGACGCCCAAACGCATATTTCCATGCATTCGTCCAAACGATTGGTTCGCATCTATCGACCTGAAGGACGCGTACTTTCATGTATCGATTCTCCCCCGGCACAGGCCGTTTCTCCGCTTTGCGTTCGAGGGGCGAGCATACCAGTACAAAGTCCTCCCATTCGGGCTCTCTCTGTCGCCCCGTGTATTCACCAAAGTAGTGGAGGGGGCTTTAAAACCCCTGAGAGAGAGAGGTGTGCGCATTCTCGCGTATCTGGACGATTGGCTAATAATAGCTCAAACACGTCAGACGCTGTGCGATCACAGAGATTTAACTTTAAAACACCTCGCTCGTTTGGGTCTTCGGGTCAACTGGGAAAAGAGCAAGCTTTGCCCCGTGCAGAGAATCTCTTTTCTCGGTATGGAACTGGACTCGATCGATTTGACAGCTCGTCTAACAGAAGCGCGTGTACAGTCGATTCTGACTTGCCTGAATACATTCAAGAGCAAGAGCGCGGTCCCGCTGAAACAATTTCAGAAGCTCCTGGGGCATATGGCAGCAGCCGCAGCTGTAACTCCGCTCGGACTGCTTCATATGCGACCGCTTCAGCATTGGCTTCACGATCGAGTCCCGAGGAGAGCGTGGCTGCGCGGCATTCACCGTGTTATCATTACACCTGCGTGTCGTCGCACTTTCACTCCGTGGTCAGACCGTGCGTTTCTCCGAGCCGGTGTGCCTCTGAGACAGGTCTCCAGGCATGCAATAGTATGCACAGATGCTTCGGACACGGGGTGGGGGGCCACGTACGATGGGCTTGCGGCTTCGGGGGTCTGGACGGCACCCCAGCTGCATTGGCACATAAATTGCCGAGAAATGTGGGCTGTATATCTTGCGCTCGTCCGTTTCAGCAACGAGTTACAGGGCAAAGATGTATTAGTTCGCACAGACAACACTGCGACCGTGGCGTACATCAATCGTCAAGGCGGTTTACGCTCGCGTCACCTGTCGCATCTCGCCCGTCATCTCCTCACTTGGAGTCAGAAGAATTTGAGGTCTCTTCGTGCCATTTACATCCCGGGCACGCTCAATGTAGAGGCGGATGCGCTCTCTCGGGCTGCGCGTCCCGGCGAATGGCGACTCCACCCCATTGCGGTTCAGCAGATTTGGAGACGTTTCGGCAAAGCGCAGATAGATCTGTTTGCTTCCCCAGAGACGACCCATTGTCGCCTGTTCTATTCACTAGCCGACGACTCGCTCGGCGTGGATGCATTGGCACACAGCTGGCCGCGAAACATGCGCAAATACGCGTTCCCTCCGGTGAGCCTCATTGCGCAAACCCTATGCAAAATCCGGGAGGACGAGGAGAGCGTGCTGTTGGTGGCACCGTATTGGACAACCAGGAGTTGGTTTCCAGAACTCTCTCTCCTCGCGACAGCCCCTCCTTGGAAGATTCCCCTGAGGAAGGACCTTCTTTCTCAACAAGAGGGCACATTATGGCACCCGCGCCCCGACCTGTGGAACCTCCATGTGTGGTCTCTGGACGGGGCACGGAGGATTTGAGTGATTTACCGCAAGAGGTATCTAACACTATTGCTGCAGCGCGAGCGCCGTCTACGAGACAGGCTTACGCGCTTAAATGGAACCTGTTTGTCGACTGGTGTTCTTCCCAAAGTGAAAACCCCCGAGAATGCCCGATTAGTGTTGTGCTTTTATATCTCCAGCGCCGTTTGGAGAATAGGCTGTCACCATCCACTATTAAGGTCGATATAGCTGCGATATCAGCTCACCATTCACCCGTAAACGGTAGGACAGTGGGTCAGCACGACCTGGTCATTAGATTTCTTAGAGGCGCTCGAAGACTGAATCCTTCGCGTCCTCCCTCTATTCCTCCATGGGACCTGTCCTTGGTGCTGAAATCACTCCAGGAAGCCCCATTTGAGCCTCTGCATAGTGTGAGTGTTAAATTTCTTACTATGAAAACATTAACTCTCCTTGCTTTGGCTTCTATTAAGAGGATAGGGGATATTCATGCATTTTCGGTCGATGAATCGTGCCTTCAGTTCGGGCCGGCTGCATCCAGCGTAACACTGAGACCCCGGCCCGGCTTTGTGCCCAAAGTTCCCACCACTCCTTTCAGAGATCAAGTGGTGAACCTCCAAGCGCTGCCTTTGGAGGAGGCAGACCCAGCCACGGCTTTGTTATGCCCTGTTCGTGCACTACGTGTGTATATAGACAGGACGCAAAGTTTTAGGACCTCAGATCAGCTCTTTGTTTGTTACGGTGGTCAGCAGAAAGGAAAAGCTGTCACCAAGCAGAGGATGTCCCATTGGATTGTGGATACTATAGCCCTTGCATATCAAAAGCAGAATGTGCCTTGTCCATTTAATTTACGTGCTCACTCTACACGCAGTGTGGCATCATCTTGGGCACTGGCTCGCGGTTCCTCGCTAACAGATATTTGTAGAGCTGCAGGCTGGGCGACACCTAATACGTTCACAAGATTCTATAGTGTTCGTGTCGAACCGGTTTCCACTCGGGTTCTTTCTACTAACTAGTTAAGAATGCCGAGGGTCGGCTCGTGTGTCGGCTTGGAGCCTCTATTTTGGTGCTGCACATCTGCACCAATATGGAAGGCCATCGGGGCAAAAACGTCTAAAAAACTGTTTTTGCCTCTCCTCCACCGCCCTGATAGCTGGTGTTGCGGAGCATCCGCTGTCAACCTATCACTGATGTATTTTCTGTAAACCTGTGTAGGCTAGGCGTCCACATTTGTCCCCTACGTGGGGTTCATTTGTGTGTATACTCCGTGGGGTACTAATCCTCCACGTTTTCCTTAGCAGAGCCTGCTCTGCATCTCTCTGCATACTATGTTTTGTTCAGAGACTTTTATGAGCAACCTTCGGTTGTTTCATATTTTTATGTCATCCATTCAACCTTCTTAGGGGATGGCTTCCGCAGTGTTCTAGCTCCGCTCAGTTTAGACGCTTCCCCAGTTCGCTGCTTCACTATCGTGGGTTAAGGAACAGGTAGTGACCGGCCTTCTGCATTTCGCCTTAGGTTCCGCCCCCTATGTGGAGGGCGGAGGGCTTTTACAGACACTGGAAGGGTTCAGCTGCAGTGGCGTTTTGGTAGGGATTCCCAATTCGTCGGTCACGACGTGACGTCGTAGTGACCGACTGAAAGGGAACGTCTCGGTTACGTATGTAACCCTCGTTCCCTGAAGGAAGGGAACGGAGACGTCACGTCCCGTCGCCACAGTTTGCTGTTCCATTGCTGTTTTCAGGCCGGGCACTGCTGCTCGGCTTCTCAGCAATAATATAGCTAATTTGGTATTGTGCACCTGCGGCTTATATACGCACCTGGCGGGGCGGCGCCGGCATTATGCAAATACCTGCATGCCAAGTTCATTGGCGTTTCTTATAGTTCTCGAAGTAGATAGGTCACCCGCGGAGCGGTTCCCAATTCGTCGGTCACGACGTGACGTCTCCGTTCCCTTCCTTCAGGGAACGAGGGTTACATACGTAACCGAGACGTTACCCTAACTGTATTTTAACAGAAACATCTGAGACAAAGTTGAACTGAACACTGTAAAAAAATTGCTGTAGTTATGCAGCTGTTTGCCAGTTACTTACTGTAGAATTAAATTTATGTTATTTACATAGCGGTTAACTACTGGCAGCTGGGTTGTCACCAATCTACTGTTAATTTACAGTTCTACTACCGTTAAGCTCCCATATTTAGCGGTACGTTACCATATTAATACCCTGGAAACCATTTGCCTTGAATCAATTCCATTTAGGATGGAAGGATGCAAATTTCTACAGTATTTTACTGTTTTTGTTGAAGGTCCCATATTTAGCAGTATGTTACCGTTTAAAAACCTGGAACTCATTTCGTTTGGGAAACCAATTGCCTTGAATAATTTCCATTTAGGATGGAAGGATGCAAATTTCTACAGCATTTTACTGTTTTTGTTGAAGGTCCCATATTTAGCGGTATATTACCGTATTAATACCCTGGAACTCATTTCATTTGAGAAACCAATTGCTTTGAACCCTTTCCGGTTACGATGTAAGGATGCAAAATTATACAGTATTTTACTGTTTTTGTTGAAAAATAGCATTTTCCTGTAAAATTTAGCAGTTTTTCACAGCAGTTTTATACAGTGTAGCAACAGCTTATTCAGTAAGTTAAATAAAACTTAAACAATAACAAGTCTTTGCCTTTACCGAATAAAACTATAAAAATAACAGCATCATGCAAAGCATTCTGGGAACCAGAAATCCTCATCAACCTTTTTTTCTTCAGATTTTGGCTTTGCATGAGGCTGTTATTTTAGTTTTATTATGTAAAGATAATGACTTGTTAATGTTTAATGTTCATTTTACTTTGAGCAAACTGTTGCCAGTAAATACTATAAATTTAAATCTACAGTATGTTACTGCAAACAGCTGCTAGTAATACTGTAATTTCTACAGAAATTTTTAGTGACTATTTCCATTGTTTCCTGGGCAACACCTCAGCAATGAAATTTCCTTTTATCCTCAGTATATAAGGTCTATAGTTCAAATAGACGGTGAAATGACAGATATTGCTTGCTCGAATGTAGGATCCGAGTAACCCACTTCTAGCCAAAATAAATTTGAATTTCATTACATGTCGTTTTTGCCAAAATAACTTGAGATGTATGATATTCCATCATTTAAGCAAAGTCAACAGTGATTACAAGTTGTTTGGAGTCATTTTCTTATTTTATTTTTGGTCTATAGTTAGACATCTATTACATTTTCAAGGACTTGTTTAGTCTAGACGTCCGGGCTGTGTTTGGACGGCTATTAGACGTCTTTTAAATGCAAAATTGCTTGCTTGGATCTGTCCAATGTAGTGTTGCTGCAAACTATTATGGAAATAATTGAATAAAAGATCCAATGCGGGAAATTTCGGGCAAGGCAGAAAATAATTCTACCAATAATAACAAAATCCCAAAGCCAAATATGAAAGAGATGTTACAGCATTTTTTTTTTACGCTCTCCGCTACGTCGTCTTTGTTTTTCTTCCTTTGACGTCTTGCTGACAACGATAGATTAACGGTGTGCATTATATCTGAAGATCAAAAATTACCACAAAAGGGTTGATCGTAAAGATTGCAACATTCAAATTTCGTTTTGATAGCTTGTCATGGGTTTATTGCAAACAAACAGGATATATAAATATACAGCATAAACATTTCTCAGCATTTCTCCCATTAATATGCTATTAGCTTCACAAAATGTCACAGAAAATGGCATTCGTCTCTGCCTGTAAGCATTTTGCGATGATTATTTTTAAGTGGGCCTTTTAAATAATGCACACATTTTTTGCCACAGAACTTTGACGTATTATGTTGATAGCGGCAAAACTGAGCTTTTGTGCTCCTGTTTTGTTGTGTATTGACTGTGTGCCGGTCTTTACAAAAACACACCGACTCCCCTCTGTAGCAAGAGAAAACACAAAACTGTGCTGACTGGGTGATAGAATTCTACATTTCGGGGAGCTGAATCGATGTAATTAAAATTTGCCTCCGCTTTGTGCCTCTTCTTCTCGTTTCAAAGTGGGAACCTCAGCAAAGTTCTTGTTTTCCCCAAGCTTTCAAAATTGCATCAATTCTATCATCGCCGGCAGCCTGCTTGCGAACTTCACAGCGCGCTGTTTGTAAGACAAAACATCTGTTTAGGTCAGCAATATCACGACTGTGATGGGTTGATGATCTGTTTAGTTTCCTTCTGTGTTACTCAGACTGACTGTGCGCCGGGGGTTCAAGTATGCGTCTGTATGAGTGTCTGTGTGTGTCATAGTCATCTTTTTGATAATTGGCCTCTTTTGAAAGGATAATTGTTACTTATTCTTTGAATAAAATGGACAATAAAATAGCTTTATTAGTTATAATAATTAGGTATAAAGGATTATACTTTTGTATTATGGACATGTTTAATTACTCAAATAGTAAATTTATAAGATCAGACTTATGATCTGCCAAATGTTAAAACTATAATCTTTTAAAGGAAGAACCTGAGCCATGTCTAGGAATAAATATAGAGCTACACAGTCTCAAGAAATTATCTACCTAGTCCTGTAATTTAATTTAATTTATTTTATTATTTTTTTGTGATTGTATCACGAATTTATGTATCATCGTCACATATTGGTTACTCAACTGCTTTTCCTATTTTCAAACCATTGTCGCTTCGGTTTAGGGTTAGATTCGGTGTTTGCGTTAGGATGTCACTTGAAGTATTGGTTTATACAATATTTAACGATTTTTTTTTATATTTTTCTGATTTTTAAACCATTGTTGCCTGGCGTTAGGGTTAGAGTTGGGTTTGGGTAAGGATGTCATTTTATGTAAATCTAACCCTAAAACGAAGAGACAATGGTAAGAAAATAGAACAAAACAGTTGAGTAACCAATACGTGACAATGACACATAAACAGAAATTTGTGATACGATCACGAAAAACGCGGAAATTCGTGATAGTATCACGAAAAACAATAAAAAAATTACGTGACTATTGTATGTAATTTCATGTCACTGGTTTATATAGACACTTGGTGGGCTCTTTTTGCTTAGGTGGGCCAGTAAGCAACTACCAAAACTCTCTTGCAACCACCTGGGAACTAATTAGTAATACCCAAGCACTGTGTAGTGATTTTTACATAGAGGACCACCACCTATGCGTCTTTAAAAAATGTATAAATCTAGTTTGGTCTAGGTTCTTGATACACTGTAAAAAATGAAAGTATGATCTACTTAAAAAAATACTTAAGTTTGTACTGTAACACCTAAAAATTTCAGAAATTGAAGGTGAAAAACAAACAAAAAATGTCTTTGATTGGTAACACCTAAAAATGTAAGCTTTTCCAACTTAAAATTCACACCTAAAGTAAGAAAATTTAAGTTAAAAAATATGTAATTTTGAGTAAAACGTGAAAGTTAATCCACTGGCACTTTTTGCAGTGTACAGTACTGTGCAAAAGTCTTAGGCCACTATGCTACCATTAGATTTGTTGTTTTTGCAATGTTATAGTGATCATATATAATTGTTACTCAGTCTCTTTAATAGAATACATCCAGAAAATATAAGAAATGTGTAAATAGTATTAAAACCTGTATAAAAATGTAAACTGATTTGTCAAGTTTTTAGGGTAAACTCCCCTTCCACTTGAGCAAGAAACTGCAGGATCTAAACCTAAATAAAATTAAATCCTAATTTCTAATTTTAAAGAAATTAGTATTTTTACTTCATTCTGCTCAAAAACGCTCAAAATGCCAAGAGATGTCCCACTAAACACCAACAATGCCTAAAGAAGACATTTAGTCCTGAAAATGTTTTTTTTTAATGCTTTCTATGCTTTTTCCTACATCTATTACTGTAAAACTGCTTTGAAACAATTAACAATTGTGAAAAGCGCTATATAAATAAAATTGAAATGAAATGAAATGAAATGAAATGAAATGAAATGAAATGAAATGAAATTAAATTAAAACTTTTGTACATATTTCCTCTATTTTCTGTTTGTATCTTAATAAAATAGATTGAAAAAAAAAATGGAGGGACATTAAAACTTCTAAACAACAAATCTGGTGGAGGTGGCCTAAGACTTTTGCACATTGATTTGTAAATCAGTTTTAAATGAGTTTCTTTTTTTAATAAATAAACACTGAGGGATCATTCATTATTGTAAATGGTTTAGCTAACATAAAACAATGAGGAATATATATTACAGCATTTATTAATATTTATTATTGAATGCCTTTGTCTGTAAATACCACAATACAACTGTACATTGGTTGTTTACGTTGTACATTTACTAATGTTATCAGATAATTTACCATTTAAAAATGTATTTGTAAATGCTAAAAAATAACATTAACTAAGAATAATAAAAGCTTTCCTTTATCTATGATTTGTTAGGATAGGACATTATTTGAAATGACTATTTGAAAATATGGAATCTGAGGGTGCAAAAAATCAAACTATTGCGAAAATCACTTTTAATGTTGTCCAAATGGTCCTTGGCAACACATATGACTAATGATAAATACAATTTTGATATATTTACAGTAGGAAATATTTCTTCATGGCACATGATTTTTACATTATATACTAAAAATATTTGGCATAAAAGAAAAATTTATAATTTTGACCCATACAATGTATTGTTGGCTATTGCTACAAATATACCCTGGCAGCTTATGAGTGGTATGTGATCATGGGTCACATGTTTGTATTTAATTTTGCATTGTTAAGTTCTTTCTTTGTTTTTAATTCTTTCTTTTTGATTCAAGCTTTTATGAAGAAACATTAGATTCCAAGTCAAAGGTTTTGATTGTTAAATCTATATTTGCTCATGAATTCCTTTCCGTGGATCTCAGTAGACGTTCTGTATGGTCTACTCCAGCACAATCTTTGGCCTTCACACCTGTCCTGTACCGGGGTGATTTATAGCTTGTGTGTTCTTCGCATGTTGGACCAAAGCTCAGTTTCCATCAGTAGCAAAGTCCACGCTATCACCGTGGCGACTCTAAGTTCTCTCTCTCTCTCACACAGCAGATGCTAAGATTCAACATAAAAAGCCTCATCTTTCTGAAGCCCAATGGTTGTAATTAGCATCAGGGGCTGGGTTGAGAAGTGAGCGCCTGTCAATGTATCCTGTTAAGTGGGTTCAAAGGGATAGCGGTTGCTGCCGTTCAGGGGCCTTCGGGTTCCGGTTCCTTGTGGCTTCTCGTCACGTTCCTTCGGCCTTCAGTTTCATCACCCCGTATAATTATGATTCGACTTTTCGCCTCATAATCGGTCAATTACGGCGTAACACAATATTGATTTGTTCCAGGAGAGGCCATTACAGATGCGCACGCTGGAAATCAGCTATAAGCGCTCTAATATGATAAATGTTTTAATCCCAGGTTTCGTTAATGTGCCGTCTCAAGCTGCTATTAACCGCCACAATAAATGGTTAAATTAAACTAGTTTGGCTTTTAGACGTATGAGCTCCTGGACTGGCTTTCTCTAGGCATTTCTGCTTTGATGTTGAAAAGCCTCCTCTGTGTATTATTCTGCGGCTTGAAATTCATCACATTTAACACGAGACTGATAAATCATCACATTTGCTTTGGGATAACAGCCATTAGATAAACGCGCCATCTAAAGCAATCACTCTGCATAAACAGAAAGACAACAGGGTTTCATTTATCCAGATAACAGCTGTGAGTATCTAGGTTTTTTTGCTGAAGATGCATTTAGCCATTGAGCTTAAAGGTCTTGGGTTCGAACCCCACGCTCTTGGAAATACAGCTAATACACCTTTGTACCTAAAAAGAGCATATTAGTACCTCAATGTATAGATAAATGGTACATATTAGGACCTTTTTAAAGGGTACCATCCAAAAGGGTACCATTTTTATCCTTGGGTTCGAACCCATGACCTTTTGAGCTGTTAACGCAATGCTTTACCCCTGAGCAATACAGGCGCACAATGATAAGAACAATCTGAACCCAATGGGACATCATCCATGTTCACCCGTGTGCAGAAAGCCGCATGATATATCTGTGGGCCGCATGCACGTGCATTGTTTCACGCCCAGTAACAGGAACAAACAGAATGGGAGCATGTGGCCGCATATCAGAAGCCCTCCTGTGCCCGGGCTGAGTATGTTGCCCGTGTCGGGCCGATAAGCTCCATACGGAGGGCAGTGTGCCTGGGACCCCAGGGCCATGCAGTCTCAGGTCAGCAGATGGGCTTGTGATTATTATTTCCAGGCCTCTGTCTTACCTGACCACTTCCCCCCGCGCTTACCGAACAGCTGGTTCACCGGCTTCGCCGCAATGCTCCACGGACGGCCATTTTTCTTCTTGTTCTTCGCTCTGTACATAATATAAATCTTTACCGTGACCCTGCTCCTGGCTCCATCCACCTGTGTCTTACCTCAGGCGATATCTCCCTGTGAGGATTGCTTTGTCTTTTGCTGTTTCTTCTACTTCTCCTCCAAATCTTGGCTGATAACTGAGCAGAAAGAAAGTAAACTCTTTTTTTTTGTTGTTGTTGCCCTGAACAAGGCAACTTTTTTTAATCCAGAAAAGCTTATTCAAGCAACATTGTGGCTACATGAAGGGTCCATTTCTGGAGAGAAAACCCTTGAAAGCAGAAATGATGTTTGCTGTCACTTCTGTATCGTGGATGTAAATATTTAATACAAGAGATCTTATGTATAGACATTCAATGGTGATGAAGGATTGTCCAAGCTCTCTATGCTGGTTTATGGCTTTTATTAAATATTTTATGCAACTTTTTCCTGCTTTAATGAAAACGTTTTGCATGTTTGCTCATGTATCGTATTATATTGTTGTTTTAAAATGTATAGGCTTCTGCTGTAAGTTTTTTACTGATATATTGTGCAAAACCTGCATTTTAAGACCCAACTGGCAATTTCGTCGAAATTATATGAAATTACCTAAAAATTGTTGTGGCGAAATTTAAACATCGCTCTATTCAACCTGTGGTCAGCATGCTAGAGATTGTGAGCTGTATAGAGACTTATTAAGCAATTTCTCTTGCTTTCTGTCTGTTTTTCGCTACACGGGACTGTGAGAGGCAGACTGTAGTTTTTTGGATGAATACCCTCTTTATGTGGACCAATTTATCACGCCACAGGGAAAAATGCTCTACATCTACATGAGCACCTGGTGTCCAGACCCTTTCAACAGATAAAGAAGAGAAAGAGAGATAGAGATAGAGAGAGATTTTACTCTCATGCATGGCTTTACAGGTTTGCTGTCTAGTTTGTTACGAGTTCCCAAGCGTACCCGTTTGCCAGCTCTAATTAAAAGCCCTTTGACAAGACCGTCAATAAAATGTATTATAAATGACACGTAAAGAAGACATAAACAATTTAAATGCGGCAAAGATGAAAGATCAGAAACGTTTGGCGTAAGAGAGCTGTTAAACTTTAATCGCATTTCCATAGCAACGTGCGGCATGCGAGCGCATGTTTACGTGCAAGCTTAACAGGCGGCTGGTGCAATCTCAGGCCTTTTGTCTTTTCAAGAAATACAAAAAAAGGCAGTCGGGATCAAAAGTGTTTATGTGCTTGGCCAGTCGAGTTGGGACCTATTAAAAGAACGGTTCTGAGGAGAAACACAACAAGGAAATATTTTAACCGACAAGCAGCGTAGCTACAAGTCTACAGTGCAGCCTCTAGACATCTAATGCCAACTAAACGTTCTGAAGAAGTGAACAAGACTCAAAAATATAATACGTGAGACTGAGGGAGAAAGAGAGATAGAGACTTTATTTATTGATAAGGTAAGAAATGACTGTGGTGGAAGCTTTGAAATGTACAACTTTCACTGCTGATGCTTTCACTTCAAAAATGACTTTCTTACTTAGTGTTTTTGTCTTGTTTTCAGTAAAAATATCTAAAAATTATTAAATTAAGATGTATTTTCTTGACAAACAAAATGGTGCTTAAAACAAGCAAAAAATCTATGCCAATGGAATAAGAAAAAAAATCTGATAAGTTTACATGGCACTTAATTCAATAATTTTTTTCTTATTCCATTGGCAGATTTTTTTTTCTTGTTTTAAGTTCAAATTCGCTTTAAATTTATTTTTTTTGTCTAAAAAATAAACTTATTTTCCTAGGTCATTTTGCTTATCTAGAAAATACATCTTAATTAATTTTTTATATATATGTTTTTTGCAGTGTTGTGTGCACTACAATGAAAAAAAAAGATTTTTAAGAAAAATAGTATTTTTGTATCTTAGTATTTTTGTCTTGTTTTCAGTAAAAATATCTAAAAATTCTTAAATTAAGATCTTTTTCTTGATGAGCAAAACAACCCAAGAAAATAAGTCTAGTTTGTAGACCAAAAATATCAAATTTAAGTGATTTTGTGCATAAAACAAGCAACAAAAAAATTGCCAATGGGGTAAGCCAAAAAATCTTGAACATTTTTCTTAAACACTAAATTCAAGAAAAATGTTAGAAAAATTTGCTTACCCCATTGGCAGATTTTTTTGTTTGTTTTATGCACAAAATCAATTAAATTTGATATTTTTGGTCTAATAACTAGACTTATTTTCTTGCTCATCAGAAAAAATCATCTTAATTTAAGAATTTTTTGATATTTTTACTGAAAACAAGACAAAAATACTAAGAATTTTTTTTCTTGAAAATCATTTTTTGCAGTGCAGAGAAAGCATCTGTGTAGAGATGGCACCAATGGACAGGTCTATCAGTTGACCCTTTACTAAAACCCCGCCTCCTGTGAAGAGACGGCACCAGCTGATTTGTGAATTACTTGACTCCCTTGCCAAAGCCCCGCCTTCTCTCAAGAAACAGCAATTATTGAATGGTACAGTAGGCACGTCAGTTGACCTTTCCAATTAAAATTGTGAAGCGACGACACCAAATGATTGGTGCATTCCTTGACCCTTTGCTAAAGCCCCATCTCCGATAAAGACACAAGCACCCATTGGTGAATCCAATGCTATCTCACGAGAATTCATACATATTTTATGAGTTGGCTAATTCATATTAATTTATACAACCACATTCGTAAGTTTTGTACGATTTGCCCAACATAATCTCACAAAGTTCCGTGGTATAGTCACAGAATATTTTGCTCATTTATCCGTGTTATTGTCACGGATCTCCGCGTTTTTTCGGTGTCCATACCACAGACTTTCTTTTCCGTGTCAGTTTCATGTTTGGTTACTCAATTGTTTTTCCTATTTTTAAACCATTGTTGCTTGGGTTTGGGGTTAGATTTGGGGTTTGGGTTAGGATAGGGGTCGGGAACCCTGTTACTGGTGGGCCACTGTTCTGCAGAGTTCAGTTCAACCCTAATTAAACACACCCAAAAAATCTAATTCAAGTCTTCGGGATTACTTGGAAATTAAATAAAAGGTGTGTTTGGTTAGCGTTGGAACTAAACTCTGCAGGACAGTGGCCCTACAGGACCCAGGGTTCCCCACTCCTGGGTTAGGACATCACTTTAACTATTGTTTTATAAAAAAAATCCCAGATTTTTAAACTTTTATCGCCTGACGTTAGGGTTCGAGTCGGGTTTGGGTTAGGATGTCATTTTATGTAACAGAAAGTCGCTCCAAACCCAAGCGACAATGGTAAGAAAATAGGAAAACAATTAAATAACCAAATACGTGAAACTGACGCGGAAAAGAAAGTCTGGGGTACGGACATGGAAAAATGTGGAGATCTGTGACAATGACACAGATAAATAAGCAAAATATTTGTGAGATCATGCTGGATTTGTCTTGACCCCTGTGACGTTGGGGTTAGATGCGGTGTTAGGAGTTAGGTTTTGTTGTTGTTTTTTTCACGAGAATCGTACGATTTTGCATGATTAACTTCGTATGAATTCATATGAATTAGCCAACTCGTAAAATATGTGCGAATTCTTGTGAAATCAGGCTGTTGCATCAGTTGACCATTCACTAAAACTCCACCCCTTCCGTTGCTGTGGTTTGTGCAGATGTGTCATACATGTCAGAAGTCTTAAACAGTAAAGTTTGCTTGTGAACTGGAATTTTTTTTCTTTTTAAATACAAACTTGCAGGATTTACATAGACTTCCATTGGAAAGGAGCAAAAAACCTGACACATGGCAACAGTTGCTAAGGTACGATTGGCCAGATGCATTTAACGGCAATACTTAAAAGGGTCAATTGATTACAATCGATACACATCGATCGATTACACAACATCATTTACTTGCAGCCAGTTGCAGGGTTCTCGTTTCCCAACCGTGTTAGGGTTTTCCTGCTCACATTGCCATCCCTCCAATTTGCACTCCAGAGGAAAAAAACAGCATGGAAATGAATTATGGAAATTTTGATTGGAAAGTTGTACAGTGTTCATGTTTCATTTAGCCCGGCTGAATCCCCGAGCAGTGTCACAGCCCTGCGAGAAACCAAGTAGGGAATATAACATCGAGCACCTGCAGGCCGACTCTATTCCAGTCGAAAAGGCCGCAATTTATCTGTGGTGTCCGCCTGATGCATGCGCTCAAGCAGGTGTATTTTTTAGCCGGCTCCGGGGTATCTTTTTATGCTGATCTCGGAGCAGCTTCACCTACCCGTGTTTCGAAATCTCACCATCAGGTATCCAATCAGGAGAACAGGTTTCAGATCAGGACCCCTGCCTGCTGCCCCCAGTCCTTAAACCCAGCTGGTACTCAGCAGTCGCTGTGGGTAACACCCCTCCATTATCATTTATTTCATCTGTACCGTAGTTTATCTTCTAGGCTTTTACTATTTCACCATTTGTCGTTGTTTTGAAATATGCTAAACAACTCGGAGGAGAAAGACCGCCATATCAATCGGATTTATTTTCAATTCTCTTTCATTCTGCTTTTATGACGCAATATAAGATTTTTCATGTGTGCTAATGATGCAAACGTGGAAGAAACCCTAGCGTCTCAAGAAAGAACTCATGTGCTGCCTAATTATTGTTGATCATTTTTCATAGCAAGTGTGCTGCAATTGTTTACTCAAAACGACTTGTTTCATCAGTCTACAAAGACCTGGTGAAGGTTTGTTTGAGTTTTTCAATGAATGATTTACCCTCAAATGAAATTTTGGTCATATCTCGTTCCCAACTTGTATGAACTTTTGTCTTCCATGCAAGGAGTGCTGGCTGCCCTGTACATGTAATGACAATGAATGGAGACTAAAGCTTTCAAGCATCCAAAAATTACATGAAATGGACCGCATTTATGGTGCTATTTTGTCATTTTAAGGCTTGACAGCCCAGTCCCCATTACTTTCCTTTTTAATGGTAAAAAGAAGCCAGGATGTTCTTTATAAATTCACTGTTGTGTTACATAAATCCGGAATGACTTAAATATGCAATTGAATAAATAATAACAGAGCTATTGCTTTAAAAATTGCTTATGTGAAATTTAAAGCCAGGAATTTGATTATGATTACTGTATTTTCAATGGACTATTGTTACTTTATTCTTGTACTTTATAGTTTGTTGATTGGGACAGGGATATATATATGTATATAAAGAAGCAGACCATGGTTTGGTATTGGTGACTCTACCTGTAAAAACCAAGCTAAAGTCATTTTTTGTAACTTAGTGTTTTTACTTAAAGGTGCAGTGTGTAAATTTTAGTGGCATCTAGTGGTGAGGTTGTGGATTGCAACCAACGGCTCAGTCCACTGCTCACCCCTCGCATTTGAAACACATAGAGAAGCTACGTTAGCCGCCACCGGAAAAACATGTCATCGAAGAAGACAACTTAGTAAAAAAGGTTTGTCCATTAAGGGCTTCTGTAGAAACATGGTGGCACAAAATGGCGACTTCCACGAAAGGGGACCCTCGGTGTATGTAGATAAAAACTTCTCATTCTAAGGTACTGCCCCCATAACGGTTCATTATAAAAAGTTCTTTATACACCACTGATAATATAGTTTTGTATATTATTTTGCATTTCTGTCAAGAGATCCTTTTAAAAATTACACACTGCACCTTTAAAATCATCCTACATAATGTAAAGAAACATTCTGTGATAATATATAACCTTGATATTTTAATATTGACTGAGTAAGGTCAAGTCAAACATTAAAATCAAAATGATTGATGCTCCAAATCTCATAATTAGGTCATGAGACTTTAACCTGGATTTCACAGACAGGGTCACAATTTATTAGAAAACTATTGAATTCAAAATATGTGTTCGTAGTTTCATGTGTGTTGCGAATCATGTCAAAATATGTGTTCGTTGCGTCATGTTCATCATGTGTCATGTCAAAATACGAGCCTGCTGTACATGCGTTGAAAGGATTTATGATAAAAGAGACGCTTACGTTCATGAAATACTCACAAGACACTAACATATCACTCAACTCTGATTACACATGAGATTAAGCGAGTATCTGGCAAACGCGAGCGTCTCTTTTATCATAAACCTCTTGGAAGGGTCTGCAGGTTCGTATTTTGACATCACGCGAAATGCGGCAAACAAATATTTTTCATGTTGTGACCGAGGGGCAACCTTTCGATCTCTCTGATGAATAGGGTGGCCATTCGTGCCAGTTCCGCCGGACACGTCCTGAACATGTTTTCGGGTTCGTTCTCCGGAAGTCGCGTTGCTCGACCGCATACGTCATTGAGGTTTTCACATTTCAGTTAAAATACATTTGAAAATTAAGATTTATTTCTTTTAAGATATACAATCATTGTAGTTTCATTCTTTCCTTCAAATGTAACGGTTGCTTTTCTGAAATTAAACCCGAAATATTAAACTTTGATGATGTATGCAGTCGACCAACGCAACTTCCGGAGAACGAACCCGAAAACATGTTCGGGACGTGTCCGGCGGAACTGGCACGAATGGCCACCCTACTGATGAAGCCAATACAGAAGTGATTTAAACTGCAATTCATCGACTGGCCACTAGAGGCTGGCTCCAAAATGGAAGTGAATTCCCATACACCCCCAAGCTAAAATGCCCAACTTTACACAAAAAAATAATATGTTTACATCCTGGTACAAAAAGTGCTTTTGGTCTGTATAGTTAATTTTGACAACTGTGAGGGGGGTGAATTTTTTTGTAACTCATTCGTTTAAATTATATTAATCCTTAAATTCTGCATAATTAAGGGGGTGGCCACTTGAGGGATGGTTGAACAGCCACCGCTGTCACTAGAGTCGAGCTAGGCGGGCTTGGTTTCAGCAACCAGCCACCTCAGCTTGACGCTCAAACTGATTTTGCCAAGTGGTTGATGTCCTCAGGGCAACATATTGTGTTGACCCAAGGACAACATTTTTCTAAATAAAACCTAAACCCCAACCCTAACCATAACCAAACCCTAAAATCAGAGGGACATGATAAGTGAAAAACAATCATCTAGAAACAGCTAATCCTGGTTGTAAGCTTAAACTTAAATCAAACTGTAAACGTATTTCTGAAATCTGATTGGTTGATTGAAATGTTGTCCCAGGGTCAACATAATGTTGCCCTGAAGGCATCAACCACTTGGCAAAATCAGGAGAGCCTAAGCGCGACCCATGTCCTACCTCTTTACCCTATTTGTGTATATCCGTGAGTGATGAACATGACGTGCGGCCAAGATGGCGATGACAGACACAATCTACTATTGGCTTCAAAAACGATCTTCAGGAACCTACGGGTGATGTAACGGACACTACGTACATCTTTTTTTACAGTCTATGGTTGTGACGAGCTTCGTTTGGTGGGCCCTCGAAAAATAATCCACTGGCCCCAACTGGTTGGTGTAATTTTCAAACCATCACACTTATTTTTTTTTTATTTTCAACCCAGCGTTAAATTAACCTATAAAATGTTTATATTTGATCTAACAATGGGTTAAAACAACTCAGCATTTTGGGTTGAAACAACCCAGCATAGGTTAAATTACAACCCGACACGTTGGGTTTGTCCCTTTTTGACCCAACACTTGGTTGAACTTGAAGTATAATTGATATGCAGTGTCTTGATCTTAAGTGAGCTGTTCATGCAAGGAATAATTTCAAGTTTTATAAGGAGGAACTATCTGAAATTTGGCATGCAAGTCTGATCAGCCATGCTGGTTTAAGTCATTGCCGCCAGCGAAAGCAAGATTTAGGTAATTTCACATGGTTCACAAACTTTTAAGGAACTGTAGGTGTCATTTGGAGGTCAAACCTGCAAGGCTAAATCACTATAGGTGTTGTTTAGAATTTTTAAAGGGATTCTTTTTTAGACTAAATGGTACTTTAGGTATGTTAAAATACATCTTCTTAACAAATCCAACAACCATTGTATGTATTGTGATGTTATACAATATTTGACCCTGGACCACAAAACCACTCTTAAGTAGCATGGGTATATTTATAGCAATAGCCAACAATACATTGTATGGGTCAACATTATATATTTTTTATATGTTCCATGAAGATATTTTGTATTTTCCTACCGTAAATATATAAAAAAATTATTTATCATGAGTAATACTGTATGTGTTGCTAAGGACTTTATTTGGACAACTTTAAAGGCGATTTTCTCAATATTTCGATTTTTTTTGCACCTTCAGATTTTCAAATAGTTGTTTATTGGCCAAATATAATGTATATATTATGTTGGCCATGTCAAATATGACAAATACATTGTCCTATACTAACAAACCATACATCATTGGAAATCATATTTATTCAGTTTTCAGAAGATGTATAAATCACAAAAAATAACATTTATGACTGGTTTTGTGGTCCAGGTTCACAAATTTAATTATAAATGATGTTTACCCGAGACTTTTACTAAATTTAAAAATACATTTACATTTTTTCCAGGTTTTAGGACTACACTGCTAAAAAATTATTTTCAAGAAAAAACATTCTTAGTATTTTTGTCTTGTTTTCAGTAAAATATCTTAAAATTCTTAAACTAAAATTCCTTTCTTGATGAGCAAAACAACCCTAGAAAATAAGTCTAGTTTTTAGACAAAAAAACAAAAACAAACAAATTTAAGTGATTTTGTGCATAAAACAAGCCAAAAAATCTGCCAATGGGGTAAGCAAATTGTTCTTGAATTTTTCTTGAATTTAGTGTTTAAGAAAAAAAATTTTTGCTTACCCCATTGGCAGAATGTTTTATTTTTTTTGCTTGTTTTATGCACAAAATCACTTAAATTTTAGATTTTTGGTCTAAAAACTAGACTTATTTTCTTGGGTCGTTTTGCTCATCAAAAAAAGGCATTTTAATTTAAGAATTTTTAGATATATTTTCTGAAAACAATACAAAAATACTAAGAATTTTTTTTCTTGAAAATCTAAACTGATACAAGTCACATAGCAATTTGCTGAGGTTAGACTCAATTTACTTCCTTACTTTTACTTGATTTTGGTCAGCATTACAGATATTAACCTTTTCCCTGGGAGGGACACGGTTAAACTCTCTCCAAGCAAAGCTTTTTCAAAGCGTGCCACTAGTTAGCACAGAAACGCCATAACACAAATATGGATAGTAAGCTTTCAGCCCACATTACATCATAACACCCAGGGGTCTGTTATGGCCCTTACGTAAGCAAGGAAGCTAAAGGAAAGAACGTACGAGTCGCAGGTGTGTGTACGTTGGAGCGTGAGGCTAATGGTAGTCTGTGGAATAGAGATGTCTGGGTAAAATGGCAGTAGTCCATGAAACGTCTCCAAACAACACCCCTGCGGTTTGGTGGAATGGATCGGCCCGTCGCCGCCGCAAAAAAGACAGCTTCTAAAAGCCCTCGCATAAAAAGCGCCTCAGCAAATGTCCATTTAAATCATGTCATCACGTCTGCACCCGGCTGTAAATATTGAGCGGGGAAAGCTCCAACAGACGTTAAGGCAATAAACATGTCGGATTTTTGAAAACAAGAGTTGCTAGTCACTGATGTTTTGTCACGGCTTGGATTTGTAGGCACTTTTTTCTCATTACCTGCGCAGTGCCAGAAGGCAGGTGTAAAATTGATTCGAACTGTATTTTGCAGACAAGGCCCTGTGTTCTTCTGAAGCTGAGTTATGATTTCACACAGATGTAATGTTGAAGCGATGATTTCATTTTACAGAAATGTTATGCCTTCGCGAAGACGTCCTGCCCATAAAACAATTGTTATCGATGCACAATGTGATTGAAATGTGATGCCATTACACCGCAACGAGCTACCGCTACAGAGACGCAGTTTTATTCGTAAAAAGAACAAGAGAATGCCAAGATTATTTTCATCACTGTAATAAGGAACCAAACGTCTGGTCTTGAAAAAAATGGCAGCAGTATTACTACTGTACTGCTCGTACTTAGAATTAAAAACCATCAGTGGCGGCTCGTGACTGCTCTTCTGAGGGGCGCAAATTCAAAATATGTGTTTGTTGCGTCATGTGAACCATGTGCATCACGTGTTTTGTCAAAATAAGTGCCTGCTGCACACGTGCCAAAGTCGTTTATAATAAAAGAGACTCTCAGGTTCAGTTAACTCTGATTGCGCATGAGATTATGCGAGTATCTGGCAAACGTGAGCGTCTCTTTCATCATAAACCCTTTAGACACGTGATGCAAATAGGATCACTCGTCACGCCGAACACATATTTTGAAATTACGAACCACACACATGAAGGGCTACATACATTTTGTGACGAACCTCGCATCGTGCGCCCTCGAAAAAAGAAGTCACCGGCCGCCACTGAAAACCACGGAGTGTTAAAACCTTTAACCATAAAGTTGTTCCTGTAGCTCAGTTGGTAGAGCATTGCATTAGTAAAAAGGTTGTGGGTTCGATTCTGTGGAAACACATACAGATAAAAAATTTATAACTTGAATGCACCGTGAGTCACTTTGGATCTGCCAAATGTGTAAATGAAAAATTTGGTTCGTAACCTGTGGCGTGCCTTGAGAGAAATACTACAGAGTAAATAAAATAAGTTATCAAAATCTGAAACCACACCCACTCGAGGGAAAGCTTCCGCCTCTCTCAATTTCCAAATACCGCTACAACCTGAATGAATTCTCGCAATTGTGTTAGGGGCGGGGCCATGCTCGGTGGCTCCAGTGTGTCATTGAGCCACCGTTTTAGCCCCGCCCAAAGAATCCTGAACTGAGAAATGTGAAAAAACTGTTTAACTGTGAAACTCCATAATTTGTACGTTTTTGTAGCATGTTTCAGGAATACATTTCTAACATTAATAATGTGTTTAGAAACAATTCTCTGAAGTGACTTTATAGCTGGCTCATTAAAGGATTAGTCCATTTTCTTAAAAAAAAGAAAAATCCAGATAATTTACTCACCACTATGTCATCCAAAATGTTGATTTCTTTCTTTGTTCGGTCAAGAGGAAATTATGTTTTTTGAGGAAAACATTCCAGGAATTTTCTCATTTTAATGGACTTTAATGGACCCCAACACTTAACAGTTTTAATGCAGTTTAAAATGGCAGTTTCAAAGGACTCTAAACGATCTCAAACAAAGCATAAGGGTCTTATCTAGCAAAACAATTGTCATTTTTGACAAAAAATAAAAATATGCACTTTTAAACCACAACTTCTCGTCTATCTCTGGTCCTGTGACGCGCCAGTGCAACCTCACGCAGTATGTCATCACGTAAAGAGGTCACGGAGGACGTATGCGAAACTGAGCCCCAGTGTTTACAAGTGTGGAGATAGAGGACCGTTCCGATGTTGTTGTATATGGAATGATACTAATTAATGTCTTTGTGTCAGTTTATTGTTTAAAATGGTCCGCAAATGTGCGTTTCATATATGAAACACATGACCTTTCCACGGCATTATGCAATTACATGAGGCCGCGCCGGCGCGTAACACAGCCGGAAGAAGAAGAGAAATTGTGGTTTAAAAGTGCATATTTAAAATTTTTCTTGACAAAAATGACAATCGTACCGCTAGATAAGACCCTTATGCCTCGTTTGGGATCATTTAGAGTCCTTTGAAACTCAGTTGAAATTGCAATTTTAAACTGCATTAAAACTAAAAATTGTTACGTGTTGGGGTCCATTAAAGTCCATTAAAATCAATAATTTAAATCCAATTAAAAATCCTGGAATGTTTTCCTCAAAAAACATAATTTTTTCTCGACTGAACAAAGAAAGACATCAACATTTTGGAGGACATTGTGGTAAGTAAATTTTCTGGAATTTTTTTGAAGAAAAGGGACGTATCGTTTAAGGGCTCGTTATAGTTGTGCTTTGGTTCGTCGGTTTTCATTTATACTTTAGCGTCGTCGTCCATGTTGACGTGCAAACAAACGCGCAGATCGCTGGTATGCAGTATCCACGCGTGTAACCACAATAGCAGTGCCACCGTCAATGAAGAAGCAGTTTGGCAAGTTAACCCACAAACAAAGAAGAAACAGCAACTTGTTGTGTATGTTTTGAGAAGACCAGCAATGATGGAAGTAAATAAACAGCGACTTTTGATGCAGTTTGAGTTAAATCACTCCTCAACTTGGCCCATCTTTGTTTTCACCGTCGCAAACGGAAATACCTATGACAAATGTCTGGTAGACCAATCACAGCGCTTGCAGTCCACTTAAAACTGACGCGCTGTAAAAAAAAATTTGCGAGGTGCACGTCAAGCTACGCACAGGCTACGGATAACCTAAGGCATAGAGCTTACGCACGACTTTATAAGAGCACATTTTGAATAAATAAAATGCTTGCTCAGCCTTTCTTTGATAACAGTCTCTGTCGTTCAGACAAACACACGGTAAAGACCAACTGCAAGCTGAACAGGAGGCAGGCCTTCAGGCACCCAGCCTGTTCTTTACCCACGGGCGTTTATGAAAGCATTCGCGCCTCCAGCTCTGGTCCCCATCCACTTCCACTCTTTCTCTGTCCGTCACACGTGCCCGCTGTAGAAACCTGGCAAACGGCGCCGTGCCTCGCCGAGGAAGATTTATACCTGGAGCTTGACCCAGTTCTGTTTGCATCTATATTAGCGAGGACAGAGGGTTGGGTATAGGGAGAGAAAAAGGTCACAGAGAGACCAGCTACTCCACTGATGTATCAAGATGATGGAGCTGGCTAATTTAGTTAGCAACAGTTGTCTCCTTCGCTGCCACAGATGGTCTGCAGTCGCCTCCGCTCAGGGCGAAGGTTTAAAAACGAACACTTGAACTGAGGAATCACAGAATAGAGTTGTTTCTTTAGTAGCTATGTGCATGTACGTGTAAAATTGCTCGCTGAGGTTAGCGGAGATACAACACAGCCGCAATCAGCGTGTTACCATACTTTTGATCACGGTCAAACTTTAAAAAAGCTTTTATATCTTTGATCATATTAGTTAAAGTGTTTATTTTTTTTAACTATAAGTACTTTGGTTTCCCAGCTTAAAATGTTGACAATTTAAATGAGAAAACTATCATTTTTGATAGATTGTCTTAAAGATGTGGCACCGGGACTGGTCTGGGTGTTTGGTGACTAATTTGAACATTTTGAACATTTAACACTATAATTGTATTGTGAAAAAAACAATATTATTGTTTTATTAATTGTATAATTGTTAGACATTATTCAAATGTCTAAATGAAAAATTACCCCAGAATTAAAACACTTTACACGTATAGTAAAGTACA
The DNA here is from genome assembly GCF_030506205.2 of Paramisgurnus dabryanus. Taxonomy (NCBI): domain Eukaryota; kingdom Metazoa; phylum Chordata; class Actinopteri; order Cypriniformes; family Cobitidae; genus Paramisgurnus; species Paramisgurnus dabryanus. Next base: position 7,705,532 of record NC_133359.1, read on the forward strand.
ATATAAAAACAAGTGTATAATGCATTTTTTTACACTTTATAAAACATTTTAACACTATAATTTTATAATTATTTATATAATATAATTATTTTATATAATTATAAATTTTTACCCAAAATAGTGTCACAAAAAACACCCATTCAGGTCTTCATAAAAAATTATATTGTAAAGTATGATATAAAAAATTTTATAAAACTTTTAACACTATAATTATATTGTGAAAAACATGTATAAATGTTAGACATTATTTAAATGTCTAAATGACAAATTACCACAGAATTAAAACACTTTACACATATATAAAATCAAGTGTATAATGCATTTTTTTACACTTTCTAAAACATTTTTAACTTAATAATTGTATAATTATTTTGTGATTTTTTTACGCACATAAAACATCCACATGTCTAAAAAAACACATTGTAAAGTATGATATAAAAACTTTATTAAACACTATAATTATATAGTGAAAATGTTTTTTTTATCCAAAATACTGTCACATAAATAACTTATCACAAATGTCTAAATAAAACAGAATTAATACACTTTACACATATTGTAAAATATGAAACTAATAATTTTAGTATAGTAAAAAACCAGACTGATCTCATGGAAAGTCATTTTATAGTCACGAGAAATCTGATTTATTTATTCGTGTCTTGAGCACAAATGTCTTTTTCGTGTCACTTGCACAAATTTTTATAAATAGTTTATCGTGGCCGTGGCACAAATTTCTTTTTCGTGTCATTTATGTATTGTTTTTTCATAGTTTTTCCTGTTTTCTTACCATTGTCGCTTGGGGTTGGGGTTAGAATCACTTTCTGTTACATTTTAGAGATCCTAACCCAAACCCCAACTCCAGGCGAGAATAGTTTTAAAAGTAGAAGAAAAACATGTAGAAACCAATACATAAAAGTACATCATAACCCAAACCCTAAATCTAGCCCCAACCCCAAGTGACAATGATCGTCGTGCTCAAGGCACGTAAAACAGCTGAATTTTGTACCATGGACACGGATAAATTAATAAAAAATTTTGTGACTATAACACGACTTTCCGTGAGATAATGTTGCAAAAATGCTCTCTCTTTCTCTCAATGGCATTGTGAAAATGTTAAAGTTAAAACAACTTGGTTTTGCAAGTAAATTCAACCTACTATTTTAAGACCTTTTGATTTGTGATAAGTTGACATATCTTATAAAAACAAGTTTATAAAAACAGACTTAATTTGTTAAGTAAAAGTAAAATAAAAATATATATTGATTTGATAAAAATGCTGCCTTTTTACATTGTAAGCACTTAGTATTACCTTACTATAATGCATCTCTTGTTTCCTAATTTTTGTAAGTCGCTTTTGAGAAAAGCATCTGCTTAATGTAATGTAAATGTTTATATTAGACAGCTTAAATGCATTTTAATCTGGGACTGTAAGCCATCTGATATAAAGACTTTTTTACAACATGGTGGTAATATTACCAGGGGTCCTATAAATATTGTTTGGAATCCAAATAATAGCCTAATAGTAGCTAAACATGAAAACTTTATTAAAACGAAAAGCATAAAGTCCCCATGTTAAAATGTTTTCAGTAAAATTAAAATGTTAACAGTATGTGACTGTGTACCGAAATGATTATTACATTTTTTGTAATATTTATTATGTAATCTTTGTAATATAACCTTCATAACAAGTACTTTATGTAAATCCAGTCATTAAGTACTATACACATGGTTTTATATGCCTGGCTCAAAATGGTTAATTTGGTACAACGTTCTGGGGGTCCCTGCTCCCCCTCTCTATACATTAATTGCAAAAAGAGAGTAGCATCTTAATACCTATATACATTTTCCCCACCATGTGACATTTTAATACCATAATCATTTTCTATCTAAAGGCCTCGCTATTGCATTTTAAAATCATCCATAATAGTCGACTGAAGAGCAATGAAAATCACAATCTTGACTGAAAACAGCGCTCGCCTTGAATAATAACAATGACTAAAAAATATGTTTGGGCACAGACTCATTTACATGATAGAATAACCTTCCAGAGGGAAAGAAAGCAGAAAAAACAAGAGGATAATATATGCGACGTGTTTGTGGTCATGCACTTCAGTTGTTTATTACCGAGAGAATTGCATTAAATCACCCCACAAGAGGAGTGTGTCGAGGGGGAACACAATGAAGCGGGCTTGTGAAAATAATGAACTCCTGTGGGGATAAGCACACCTCACAATAAAGCCCTAACCACAAATTAAGTGCTTGTTGCCATCATGCCTTTGTAGCACACATGCTCAGGTATAACCTGCGTGCCACATTGTTGTCTTTTACTTTTCTAAAGAAAAGACAAAGATGAATGAAAGACACTGTGGACTTTCCCATGCCGGCTGGTGGAGAGCTTGACGTCTTTTGATTCTTCGCTATATCCCTGTTTATACGGCAGTGTGAAGAGCTTGATGTTGGCTTGCAAGCTCAGCTAATGTATTTTTTACATATCTAATCAAAAATATATTCTAAAGGCTGTGGTTTAAACCTACAGAAGCCAAAATATTATTGCTTAGATGGTGCCCCGGAGACTCGACTGAGTTGTCAAATTTAACTTAAAATAGACACAAATGTTCCTGTAGCTCAGTACATAAGCAGCACAAAGGTCATGGGTTTAAACCCCAGGGAACACATATGCTGATAAAAAAGTCACTTTGGATGTAAGCATCTGTCAAATGCATAGATGTATAAAAAAATACATATGGATAGCATGGATAAATCACTTGGTCTTGGAAATGTTTGATTTTGACTCTGTGTCTCTGATCTCTTTTGAAGCTCTAGATGAGACGCTATGAACTTTTTTCTCATTAGAAAAAATCTAAGACGCAGGTATGCATTTGCTCTTCAGGCAATCTCAACGGTAGAAGAAACAAGTGAGATATTAAAGAGATCTTTTTATTCTGGCCTTCAGGCTTAAACATTTATCCAGTACCTGAACAACTGAGGAAAGTCAAATCATTTCAAAGAACTTTTTCACCCTCAAACCCGGGGACCAATCCAGCAAGCTTAAATCGATACAGAAAACATGAACTTGAGGGGACGCGTGGAAACTCTGACCGCAGATGAAGATTAACCATCGGTGTCTCGGACACATTCTGCCTGTCTTCATCTCCGCTGGCTTCGGCTACCACAGGATACATCGATCACAGACCATCAGACAGTGTTTTTCTAACCAAGCAAGCAACACAGGACGACATGTACGACATGTATTTTCCTCGGTAGTCCTAGGTGAGCTTCTGTATCATAAATCATACCAGACAAAGCCCAGTTTGACCTCTAAATGGGGGAGATATCGCAGTATTCAGATTCTCAACTGTGAGGGTTGCTCATAACCTCGGGCGTTTTCGCTTGCCTTGGATTGAGCTTTGAACAATGTTTGAGTTATCCTAAGGGTCGAGAGGAAATAATAAACGATCCGTGTATTTGGCCTCATGGCATGCACACTAAGGGAGACTACAGTGCTCCTGAGATAGGGAATCCACAGACCTGTGTGAATGTGAAAATGATGCAACTTAAGCAAAAGTATCCATTTGATCTCCATTTAATCTCACTGATGTCTAAATGAAATAATTGAGTTGTTTAAAAGATGTTTTATGTGATTTCCTATCAGCAGAATCATCACCAAATTTTTTTGTTACCCCACACCCCAAAATCCCAGTTTAACCCCTGAGTATCAACCGATACAAGCCTAGAACTGAAGAGCTACAATCCATGTTGTAAAACTTATATCGAAAATAGATTCATCTCCCTCCAAAGTGTCTGTATACTGTTTAAACCATAGGTCTTCAACAGGGGTCTGGGGCCTCTTGGGGGTCTGTGGTGGTTCTTGAATTTAATAAAAAAAAAAAAATTAAAGCAGGGGTTTAAAGCTATTTCATGCATTCGGACATATTAAAACTGTTTAAGAGTTGGATTCATCATGCTAAACATAGGCAAAGTGTCAAAAAAGACAAGTGACAGAGTTCGTACAAGTTTCGGAAAGTTTTTTTTAACTCTTTCACCGCCAACGTTTTTTAAAAATGTTGCCAGCCAAGTTTAATGCCTTCCAGAAAAATGTTCTTCTTTAAATATATAAACATACAATATACCAAATGAAAGAACAGACCCTCTGCTTTCAAACAAACGTTTCATCTTACCTTCAGTGGTTCTTTTGTAATCAGCTTTTGAATATGGGTAGGTTTCTGCAAAAACACCACATTTTCAGTAAAAAGCAGAGATAATTCCATTTTTGTGACGGACTTTTCATAGAGATCCCATTCAGCACGATCTTTAAAACAGACACGGACATGCAGCCGCTTGCCATAGGGCAATACTTCCGGGTTTAAAAAATAATAGCGGTATTGCGGAAAGACAGAAAATCTCGTCATTGGCAGGGAAGCGTTTTCTCTTGATTGACGAGATATCTCGTCAATGGCGGCGAAAAAGTTAACATTAGAGAATTGCTTTTTTCTTTTATGGGCAATTTCATTGCAGAAAGTACACTGGAAGTCCTTATATGGGCACTTTAACCCTGAAGTTGACACAAAATAAACCAAGTGTGTTGTTGTTTGTGAGGGAAATTTAAGTTTGTTCACAATGGATATAGTTTGTTTATCCGGGGTAGCAGAAGAGTGTGTGCTTGTTTAACGCTGGATTTCGTTGAAATGGGGCGGCCCCAACCGGGTTATGAGTCGCAGGCGGTAAGTAAAACTGCATCAAATGTCTGAGTTTTGTTATTAATGCACTCTAAGAGAGGATGTGTTATTTTTTTTACAAATTTTTTTGTGTTATGCTTTTAACACATTATGTGTAATTTTAACAAATTATTTTGTGTTGATTTTGTGTTAAAAGTAACACAAAATATGTTGTTTCAATAATAACACAAGATGCGTGGATTCTATTTAGTGCATTTAGTGTGCTGTCCCAGAATCAACACTAATGTGTTCTAAGAGTGTGCATATAATGTAAATGACATGAACATGTAGCGAATCATAAGTTGTCCAGATATAGTCGGATAATGTTTTGTGTGTGTTGCTTGCTGGTGACTCGCTCCTCCCGCGGTACACCCGTTTTTTTTCAGAAACTATCGGTTGAGCTGATCTGTCTTTTATAAAATTGATAAACTAAAGACTTTTTGGAGATATAAAGATTAGCCGAAACAGTGTGTGTTATGTGTTAGGCATTAAACAAAAGGCATTATGGGCTTATAATAAAAATAACTAAAATAATAAAAACTTTATTAAAATGAAGGTTCTCAAATTAAAAACTATTCTGTAAAGTTAAAAGGTTATGTAGCATAAAAAGTATGTAGATACAGTCTGATACATATATTGGAGGGTCCTTGCTTCTCCACTCAATACATTAACTCTTTCGCCACCGTTGACGAGATATCTCGTCAATCAAGAGAAAATGCTTCCCTGCCAATGACGAGATTTACCGTCTTTCCGCAATACCGCTATTATCTTAACCCATTAACCCTTCCGCAACTTTTTAAACCTGGAAGTATTGCCCTATGGCAAGCGGCTGCATGTCCGTGTCTGTTTTAAAGATCGCTCTGAATGGGATCTCTATCAAAAGTCTGTCACAAAAATGGAATTATCTCTGCTTTTTGCTCAAAATGTGGTGTTTTTGCAGAAACCTACCCATATTCAAAAGCTGATTACAAAAGAACCACTAAAGGTAGGATGAAACGTTTTTTTTTTTTTTTTTTTTTTGAAAGCAGAGGGTCTGTTCTTTCATTTGATATATTGTATGTTTATATATTTAAAGAAGAACATTTTCTGGAAGGCATTAAACTTTGGTGAAAATCATGAAAAACGCTGGAGTTGGCTGCCAACTTTTTTTAAAAACGCTGGTGGTGAAAGAGTTAAGCAGTCCCTCCAGAAAAACGTGTCGCAACCACTGATCTATATAAATGACTGGATTGCGCATAGAACGCTTGACGTAACTGCGTGAGGTGAAGCCAGCGCAGAGTTCGAGCCGCCATCTTGGTATACCCAACCGGCAGAGAGCGTCATTGACTTTCATTCAAAATCATGATCAAAATTTACCCCCTTTACAGCGTATCAGTTACACAAGGTTAATTTTTAGGATATGTGTACGTTAATTATTTGTTAATTCTGGTGTTATTTGCAATGTTTATGTTTTAATCGGGCAGGATAATGGATTTATAAAAAACCGTTAATGTGAGTGTGTCTGTTGCATTTGTTAATGACACGGGTATAAATAAAGTTTTTTTTGACATTCAGCTACACTGTGACGGTCAGCGTTATTTCTCTTAATAAGTTTAGGTAACTTGTAAGTTTAGATAACATAATTACAAAACTAGCAAATTATTGCATGCACATACGGTACAAAGTATGATTATTTATTTAGATTTCAGAATGAGCACGTTTATTGTCATTAATACTAAATATGCTGCGGTATGTCTGCTGATCTGATACTGTAATAAAGATGAATATATAATAACTGATTAAAACGCAAAATGTACAACTTTCAGTAAATAACTATTTACATGCTTAGGACGTTTGTGTTGTAATAATGTACAGGGTAACTTTACATATAAAATCGAAGACGAGTAAAGTGATGTTTTTTCATTAAAATCTGAAAACGCCCATTGATTTAATAGAACGTTTGGGTATACCAACATGGCGGCGCGGTGGCTTCACAAGTATGACGTCATGCGCAATCCAGTCATTTATATAGATCAGTGGTCGCAACGTGTCGCACGATCGCATGATTCAACGCATAATCAGCCAAAGGCCACATATTTTAAATACGCCGCACTGTCGCAGCATAAATTGCAGATTTTTGTGCGCAAAATATCCCTGCATTTCATAATCCCTGTATTTCGTTGCAAAAAAAATCACATATATCTTAGCAGAAAGTTCAAAAATGTTGCATTTACTTCACACAAGCGCAGCCATATTCCCTGTTGCCATGGGAACGTTATGAAGTGATGTGATAATGTGACGTGAGCATCATTGAGAAGCTGCAAAAGCTGCAAACAGTTTTTGCAAGTTCCCGCAATTTTTGCAAGTTTACGCAATTCATCGCATAAAATTGCATAAATATCCCGCATGTTCCCTCACATTTTTTTTTTAAGAAAACGTGCCACAAGATCAAGGATTGTTGCCCGCAACAATCACAAAAAAACTCAGCGTTTTTCTGGAAGGACTCATTAAGGGATCCTTGGCCTGAAAAAGGTTGAAGCCGTCTGGTTTAAACTTCACCTTACCAAGCATATCCATATTTATGAATTCATGTGCTCCATAGGTACAGTAAACATTCCCATATCTTAGCTGTGTGCAAAAATTAGCTTTTATGTGTTAATTAGTTGCTTGATGTGCCTTAACAACCAGAGATCACAGTCAACAGAGCCATTTCTCTGTACCTTTGATGATGGTTTGGAGAGGATGGAGGGGCTGCCCTGAGGATGATCTTTCCCATCAGCCCTTCAACACCAAGAGGACACACGTTTAGATGCCATGCAGTGTGTACATCGGTCCTTCTTGGCTAATCTTGTTCTCCTCGTTTATTAGATGAAAGGTACTTACTGTAATATTACCTCAATGTTTCCTATAACTGTGGAGACCACAGTCTTTATAGCTAAATTTTGCCAAATTCAGCCTTGTTTTTGTGCAAGGTAATGGTGGGTTACGGAATGGGGAAAGGGAAAACCGTTTTTTGCCCTTTACAGGTTTGGAGTCTTTTTGGAGACGACTGGTCCTGGTCAGAGAGTCTTGGTAAATTATTGATCAATGAGACGAATGGTGAAAGCACAGCTTACCACTATGTCAACTCTCCAACCTCTTTTTTTCTCCCTCATCCAGACACATCAAGCCCAGTGTAAAAGCTCCACTGTGCAGAAAAGCCTTCAAGTTCACTTCAATTATTCAGCATCCCTCCCCCATCATGAATTATTCAGGTAAAAGCATGTTCTTGTATATGGTCGTATGTGGAGCTAAAGACACTAGCTGCTCATTGGTGAGATAATGAGCGGATCTTGGCATCACATCACTTTTGTATATGGAGGTATTTAAAGAGTAGATGTACCGATGTAATGTGCAGTTGCAAGATATAAGACACTGCTACCGTCAAAACCAAGATTGTGCGCATCGCTTTTTGTATTACACAACCAATTAGCCAAACTTGCTCCAATCCGAAACTTCAAACTGTCTAATTGTACTCGACTCTCTTGATACAACATTGTTACGATGCAGTCGTAAGGCTAAATCCCATCTGTTGATGCAAATATCTCATCGGCGTCTGTCGAACCATCCGCTCTGGTGAAGCTAGCTCGAATGTTGGCTTCTGTCAAGAAGCCTCACTCCACTTTATCTTGGCTTCATTTTAGAGAGAAAGCAGATGATATGATAAATTATCGATAACTCTCCCATAAACCAAAGACTTTTTGGCCGTGTGGTGCTTGGCGTGAGCGACGGCCCCTAATCATTCATTCTCAGCAACTGTTTCCTGGATCAGGGCCGCTTTGCTGGCCTCCATAGACTCGAACCCTCACGAGGTATTTGAGTAGACTATTTAAATATTTTCATATTTAAATATTTTCAAGAAATGGAGAAACATCTGAGTTGATAGTTACGTAAATGAAACATAACTGAGGTCACCTAAGAGCAATCTGTGAGTAATAAATGTCCCATTTGGTGCATTATCCTGACTGAGTAGATGCAGGGGGCTGTAAAAATGAAAACTGGGTGCACGGAGATCTATTGCCCTTTTCCTCTCTTCCCTCACGCTTGTTTTGGCAAAAACCTTTTATAAGACTTCACAGCAGTCACTTCAGCAAGGTTAGGCACCATGAACCATGTGGATGGATTCGCAGAGCAAAGGCCATTTAAGCAGAACATTTCTAAGTTAAAGGGCATTATGGGTCACGGGCACCAAACAGCTGCACTTTAAGAGGAACTGAAAACCAATGAAAAATGAGAAGGTGCCAGTAATTTCAAATAAGATTCCCTAAATGATCTCAATAATGCCTTCAAGTTTGCTATCATGTTGCACGAGTCTCCAAAAAATTACTCAAACTCCCCCATCAAAGACATGTCAACCAATCTGTTGAGCCAACTATGGTCGCAAGTTTCATCGTTTCAGCACAGTTCAACGGTTCAGGTGTTTCCCGAAATTATCGTTCAAGCGGTTTGAAGCATAGTTTCTTGTTATTATGACATGTAGACTGGCATCAATCATGCTTTTAAACAAAATAAGCAAGCAACATGCAGTGTCCATCATTCTAAATATGTACAAAGTAACACGTCTTTTAGTTTGTAAACAGAATTAAAGCGCTGTTTTTAAAAAGTGTGCATGCGCTGCTATGGGCTTTAAGACCCTGGGGAATGCCTAGGAGGAGTGATATAATCACTAAATCACAACTACTTACAGCAATAATCTGACATTAAATTGATTTGAACAGATTAATTAGTACTCCTCCTCCCATTCGACATCATCAACTATGTTGTTGAACCAACATGGTTCAAACGACGAATGTGTGACAAAGTAATTGTTTTCGGGAAACATTAGTTTCTTCAACTATGCATCATACTGTGGTGGTTCAGCATCGAGTTATGTCGTTGTTTGGGAAACACATCCCTGATGTCATCAGATCAAGGCAACGGGTGTTTAAAGGAATATTCCACTTTCATAAAAAATACTGATAATTTACTCACCCCCATGTCATCCAAGATGCTTATGTCTGTGTTCAGTCGAAAAGAAAAAAAGTTTTTTTTAAGGAAAAAATTCCAGGATTTTTTTCCTGTATAGTGGACTTTAATAGACCTCAATAGAGACAGAGCGCAGCGCGTCATAACCTGAAAACCACGCCCACCGGGGGGGGAAACAATGCAACCGTCTCCATTGACTTTGTATTGCGAGAAGCCGCCTCCTTGTCATTTCTGGCTTATAACAAAAAACAGAATAATGCTTAAAAGCTGCTGTGTGACAATATGTACAGCTAACAAGCCAAAGAACCCAGAAATAAGTTTTTATAAGCTGTCGAGCTGTAAAACCCTGTCTTTAAGGAGAAAAAAGTGGATCGCCGACTATGTTTCCCCCTAGTAGACGCAGTTCTATGGGAAGCCGATCTCCTCAAAAGAAGGACGAAACTGCGCCACTCGGTTGATCCGCGCTGCGCGGACCAATTATACGCGCGGCCCAATGGACAGAGCCGCGCGACTATCTGGATAGCGCAGAGATGAGTTGTTTACTTGCGCCACCCGATGGATAGCGCTGCGCTGACCAGTTTCATCAGAGCAGCGCGACCCACTGGGAAGCGCAGCGCGACTCTGATGGAATAGACTCGATTTACCCACAATTCTCTGCTAGTGGGACAAAACAGTGTTAGTGCTGTCAAAACATTATTACATTTTAAAGATAAAAAAATAAAAGTATCATTATTCGACTGTTTATTTATTGGCAGGCAACGAATTCCACTCCCTCTCTCATAGAAGCAACTTAAACCATTTTGCAAGATGTTAACAACGCTGGTCTAGAAACACTTCCTGTCTCAGTTTGTAACAGTTTTCTTTATTTCACACATATCTTAAAGATGTTTGTTTAACTTTTTGATTCAGTTATATATGTTCTTTGTATTTTATCCCAACGTGTAAAAAAACTGAAACACGAAGAGCTTCGACCAATTGTTTACGACTTGCAAAATGGTCTAAATAGCAGTGCTTGGTTATTGGGAACAGTTGAGATATTAAAAAATACAGCTTATGTCACTTTATCAGTGCGGGACTAACAAACCAAAGTAACTTGCAAACCCACATTTATTTCCTGATATGTCAAGAAATGCAGCTGGGACTACCAGAAAAATATATGCAAAACAATTGCATAATGCTATAATGTCATTATTAAATCATTAAAAATTATTACAAAAATTAAATAATAAAATAAATGTAACTGCAATGCATAAAGTATACAAATGACGAAGCAAAGCAGCATCAGAAGTGTGTTTAAACGGACTCAGAACACCATATAAGATATTATAAATATAAAACGAGCACTCAAGGTAGATAAAAAAATCGTTGATCATTGCCATTCATATTGTAATCATTTTTATTAATGTCAAATAACAGAATAGTAGAATTCGTGCATATCTTTAACACAAAATAAAAAAAATAATAATAAACAGAGATAATTTACGTCAGACGTGTGGTCACCTCTATTAAATTAACTACCAAGAGGAAGAAATTGTTATTTATGGTTACCCGATTATACCAATCAAGCTGATAAGTGTTTTAGATGCTATTTTAACTTATGCATTAGTAAATTAAGTTGTCTTGTGGCAAAATAAACAAAATGGTTATTTAAACCGGAAATAAATTGTATACTAGCAGAGAATTGTGGGTAAATCGAGTCTATTCCATCAGAGTCGCGCTGCGCTTCCCAGTGGGTCGCGCTGCTCTGATGAAACTGGTCAGCGCTGCGCTATCCATCGGGTGGCGCAAGTAAACAACTCATCTCTGCGCTATCCAGACAGTCGCGCGGCTCTGTCCATTGGTCCGCGCGTATAATTGGTCCGCGCAGCGCGGATCAATCGAGTGGCGCAGTTTCGTCCTTCTTTTGAGGAGATCGGCTTCCCATACAGTTCTACTAATAGAAGTACTATGAAAAGTTGCCTGTTTCCACTTTTGTGTCTTTAAACGCTCGTTTTTTGGGGTCGACAGCTTATAAAAACGTATTTACAGATTAAACTTAAAAACAGAATAATACTTAAAAGCTGCTGTGTGACAAGGTATACAGCTAACAAGCCAAAAAACCCAGACATAAGTTTTTATAAACTGTCGACATCAAAAAACGAGCGTTTAAAGACACAAAAGTGGAAACAGGTAACTTTTCATAGTACTCCTATTAGTAGAACTGCGTCCACTAGGGGGAAACGTAGTCGGCGATCCACTTTTTTCTCCTTAAAGGCTGGGTTTTACGGCTCGACAGCTTATAAAAACGTATTTCTGGGTTCTTTGGCTTGTTAGCTGTACATATTGTCACACAGCAGCTTTTAGACATTATTCTGTTTTTTGTTATAAGCCAGAAATGACAAGGAGGCGGCTTCTCGCAATACAAAGTCAATGGAGACGGTTGGATTGTTTTCCCCCTGGTGGGCGTGGTTTTCAAATTTGCATAACTGCACTGTCTCTATAGTTTCAAAGAAGTTTAAAATTGCAGTTTCAATTCAGCTTCAAAGGGCTCTAAATGATCCCAACCAAAGCATAAGGGTCTTATCACGCAAAACAATTGTCATTTTCTTTAAAAATATTTAAAATAAGTACTTTTTAACCACAACTTCTCATCTTGCATTAGTGTGACACTCCAGAGCGACGTCGAAAGGTCATGCATGATGTATACGAAATGAGCGCTCCAGTGTTTACAAGTGTGGAAAAAAGAGGACCGTTCCAACGTTGTTGTATGTGGAATGATACTAATTAATGTCTTTGTGTCAGTTTATTGTTTAAAATGGTCCACAAATGTGCGTTTCACATAAAGTATGTGCACAGAGGAAGAAAGAGAGCAGTGAAGGAGGAGATGTTGAGGAGGAGGGTTGCCGGAAAAATTGCAGGTGGACCCGAAGGCCTGAAGGCTGCCTTATATACGCCCATAATGATAATTGACAGGCCTGATGTTTAGGCTCCTCGAACCTACGTTTAGAACTACATTAAAATGACATATTATATATTAATTATTTATTTGCAAAAATCACTATTGTTTCGCTAGATAAGACCCTTATGCCTCGGTTGGGATTGTTTAGAGCTTTTTAAACTGCATTGAAACTGTTGAGGTCCACTAAAGTCCACTATATGGGCAAAAATGTTTTCGTCAAAAAATGTAATTTCTTTTCGACTAAAGAAAAAAGACATAAACATTTTGTATGACATGGGGGTGAGTAAATTATCAGGATTTTTTATGAAAGTGGATTAACCCTTTAAGAATTGCATTTTCCTGGACAAAAACTGTGGAAATAGCTTTGTTTGTATTTGAGACCCCTAAAGTAGGGGAGAACCGGGGCAAAGTAACGCGGGATGAAAGTAACAAAGCAATTTTCTCCGAGACCTGATAACATTTGCATCCCAAACTATGTCAGCATCTTAGAGAGTTTTTCAAAATAAAAGTAAATTGTGTTTAAATGTCAAGAGTTCTTGTCGGGATGAATGTAGCACTGGTTACTTTTGTCCCGCTGCTAATACTGTTGCATGTTGAAAATTGATATTATTGTAGTTTGATTGTTGAAAAAAAAATTCTCAACAATTTAAGTTTGTGATGTTGGTTGCTTTTGTACCGAGCCCCTAAGGTGACATTGGTGTAAAAAAATCTAAAGTTTAGTTTCATGTGCTCATGTGAAACTTTATGTGCTCACGTTAAACTGTCATGTGCTCACGTGAAACTATTGCGCGCTCAAGTGAAACTTTCGCTTTCACGTGCGTGCGCGATAGTTTCACGTGTGCGCGCGATAGTTTCACGTGAGCACGAGAAACTAAACTTTAAAAAAAATTCTGCACATGAAGGTTTCACGTGAGCACTTGAAACTAAACTTTATACAATTTTTGCTCCATGTCCCCTTAGGGGCTCCGTACTTTTGAAACATTTGATAAAACAAATTTTTTTAAATGAAAATGTAATTTCATAATTTTTTATATAGATAAATTACAAAATATGATTGCAGTTATATATTAACAAGTTCATAGTCATGTATATTTAATAAAAACACATCTATCTTGTTTTGTTGTGTTACTTTTGACCCACCCACCCAACCTGCAGGGATGAAAGGAACAATTCACTACTTATGTTTAAAGTGAAATTATACTAAAGTCATTTTACATTTTTACAAATTTCCACCTTGTATTGATAGACTACACTTGTGAGTTATTGACTACAGCAAAAATATCTCTCTGTCTAAAACATTATCTTTTGAAATTAAGTTTTTCTAAAAAATTGTACTTTCGCCCCTGCTCTCCCCTACTATTCGTACGGGATTAGTTTTACCTATAGACCAATTTCGTGTTTGCAAACAGAGATGACGTTTTTTGTGGGCGGAGCCAAACTGGTTGCAGAAAGTGACTGCTCCGCAGTAGGGTTGTGAAGTGTTTTAGCATTAAACCGTGATTTTTATGGATCCGGTGTTCTGTCGAAGTCTGATTCCCCTATGTTTCCCTTTAGTGCAATGTTTCTTATAGCGTTTTAATCACGTTACGTTTATTTTTTTAGATAGATAAAAAGTTTAAATGGCTTGGCTACTGATATGCATGTATGTAATGTATATGTATTGTTCTTTTTTGCTAAATCAATTATTTTTACAGTCTGAATCGCTAAAAGTACATGTAAAAGCAATACTATCATGTATTATACATAATAGCGTTTATTAAATATTTCATAATTTTCCTGTTTTCTATTATTTCTTCCTTAATAAATTATAATTGTAACATGATAAAAACGCTATAAGAAACACATGGAGGGAACAGACTTCGACAGAACACCGGACATCTTCTCTACTTATTTTCTATTCTAATTATTAAAAGATTTCCAGATGATTTCCTCGCTCCATTCTGTCCGTTTAAGGGCTTATTGTAATCATAAACACCTACGTTTATCTTCAAATGATGTCTTTGACGATGGTATTCTATAAAAATGAAAGCCATCTTTTTTGGCATTCTTATTCTGACACTTAACAGCACAACAGGACATTTTCTAGTGAGTTATCTTGCTCTTTTCACTCGTGTCTAATTCAATTCCACTGTTTTTCTGCAACCGCATTGCGCGCGCAGCTTGCAGTGACGTAACTGTGACGTCTACTCTAAATTGGTCTATAAGGTGGGGTAAAGCAATTTTTATAAGAGCTTCTCAGAAATTTTAGTCCCGTCCGAATGCTCCATGTCAGTAATCATTACGGACAATGTCAGCTCCTGAATACAACGACTCAAACTTTAAAAAAACGTCAAATTCACTTTTCAGAGGCATTGAACTGTTTTTGAAACTGACGTTCTTTCCCAAACTATTATTAAACACAGTATTTAGTATTTTTTCTGTGTCATGTTGTTTGCACATGTGATATTAGGAAGCAAGGTAATGTGCACGTGATGAAGAGAGAGGTGACGTGATACGTAATCGAGTTACCCCCCACTTCTGAATGTTTTACTGAATTGACCATCAATATTACAGACGTCCTGTGGTAAAATACATTACACCATCTACCCCCGTAAAACCAATCCTGTCAGAATACAGTTTTAGTGAGCTAGTCAGGATGTAAAGCACTTCAAATGTCAGGTTAACATCAGTTTATCGAAGAAAAATCAATACACCAGTTTCATGTCCAGTTCTTTGAATTATCACCATTTTTATGTTCAACCCAGCAGTCGACCAGCAACATTGCTTCTGGCCCTTCTTGCGCAGCATAAATACTGTACGCTCCTGCGATCGGTTATTATTGTGTAAATGGGCTTTTGATGCACAGCAGGACTATTGGTATTGACGTGCTTAAAGATGTAAACACGATTGTACACACTCAGTCAGCGAGTGTGTGTTTGTGTGCATCTCCCGCTGTTTTTAAGAGGGGATCGGGGTGCATAAGAGCGCACACAGACAACCCCTTCAGTTCTGAGAGTGCACAGTTTAAAAGGATTGAAATCTCTAGGGTAAGCGAGAGAGAGAGAGAGAGAGAGAGAGAGAGAGAGAGAGAGAGAGAGAGAGAGAGAGAGAGACCTTCATTAGGCAGTCGTCCCCAGTCAGGCCTGTAATCCAGCTAGATGTGGCTGCCAGTTGGCTGGGCAGAATCTGCCGACTGTTTGTGTGTTTACGCATGGATTCAAGCATGGGTATAAAACACACTCATGCATGCTCACTAACAACACCGTCTATTATTAACAGCATTCCTTAACACTGTGCCTCAGACAGACTCTCATTCACGAGGAGCCCTGTAGTTTTATGTTTTTTATCAAGAAGTGGGACTTTGTGCCTAATGTCATCCAATACTTTAGACATTCAAATAAACAACAACATACATGATAATGGTCCCAAAATAGTCCCAAGCCGTCACTGGGGCAGTACTCTTTAAAAAGGTCCTAATACAGTATGTACCATTTAGGTACCAATGTGTATACACTTGAGGTACTGATCAGCAGGGACGTGCACAGACATTTTGAGGGGCAGGGGCTCAAGTGAAATAAAGGGCCCTTCTCATAATTATGTATATTTTTTTCTTTTTTTTTTTAAACAAAAAGTATATATATTAACGCAATTCTGACTTCCTTTTTTAAAAAAATATTTAAAAAGTTAATAAATTTTATCTTCCTCAAACTCACGCAATTGTTTAATTTTCAAAAGATGTCTACAAAATAATCAGTTCACACAGACACCATGGTCTCCTTAGTAGTAGGTTTATAGAGCAGCAAAGGAAGCCATTACACAATGTGCATGTTTTGAAAACATTAAATTACACATTAATTACAAATGTGTTAAAATGCTAAAAACAAAGTTGTGACTGCTGAGTTAGCGCTACATGCCAATAAATGCTATATCATATGCTAGCGTTTAGCTGATTGGTTGTTACTCAAAATGTATTTTTTTCTGATAAGGGCTCAAAATATAAGGTCTGTTTACTAATGTGAGCTTCTGGCATGAGCCTCAGAGCAGAGCTCAACATTATTATTCATGACCCTTTCAAATAGGGCAAAAATAGACCATTTCATTCAAATGACAAATTCTAGGGTTGTAAATAGACATGTAAAAACGTTTCTGGATAATTTTTGCACTTAATAAAGCAACATACCTTCTATGTAATTGTCAAAGAACAATTTAACATATTATGACAACACATCCTATGGCACCTTTAATCTTAGGTTTCATATTTATCAGGGTTACACATGTCAGAAACATCAAATATAGATTAGGCCTATTTTATTTGTATTTTATATTTTACTTTTTTGTGATGTCAGTGAAAATTCAGACTGGGCAAGTAAAATACTGAACCATCAGATTTCTTCCCAATCTACTCCAGCACTCCAGTATAACACATTATACTTATTTAACAGCCATTACAAAAAACGCAAACAAAAAAGCTTACTACTGCAGTTAGCAATTATTTTATTGTTTGTGCTTTATTATTTTATGAGCAGTCTATTTAAACTACATACACTACACTGTTACAAGTTTGCAACTCTTCAGGTTAATATGGGATTGCTGTGGAAAACAATGTCCCTGAATCGTTATGTGTAACAACGTGTCCCATATTTTGTGCATGAAACTGTTAATATAAGAATGCTTTCTTCCTCACACACTTACCGATAGCCTGCCTGCATAATCATGCACATGATCGCGTCTCGTTCAGGCTGAGCTTTGGTGCTTGAAGCGCGAATGATGCAGCACGAGTGTAGACAAACCAATCATAAAGCGAAGTAAGTTAGAGAGGCGGGACTATGGAAAGGTAAAGACAATCATATTAGCGATGTGAATTTTGGAGGCGGGACTCATCTGTTAACCGTTTGTGTGCCACAAATAGCGCAATTTTTCTTTATATAAGAGTTTAAATATTATTTAAATGATTCCTGAATAAATTCATGTTAAATTAAATAAGCAACAAGTAAAAAACACAAGAAACAGACAGACATCAGTTGTTATATGAATAAAGATTATTATTTTTTTTTTAAAGCACCCCAGAAAAAAAGGGCACTTTCACTCCAGGAATAAAAAGGGCAGGTGCTCAAGCCCCCTTTGATGTCTATGTGTGCACGTGCCTGCTGATCAGTCTCTCCAGAAAAATGCGATTATGCGATCGCATCATTCAACGCATTATCAGCCAAAGTTCGCATATTTATGCGGGGACTGCATTTTTTCAAATACACCGCACTTTCGCAGCATAAATTGCAGATTTCCGTGCGCAAAATATGCGGGGCTTGCATGATTTAATAATCCCCGCATTTTCGAAGCAAAAACTATATTATATTTTAGCCGAAGATTGAAATATGTTGCATTTATTTCACAAAAGCGCAGCCATAGCCCTGTTGCCATGGGAACGTTATGAAGTAACGTGATTATGTGACGAAAACATCATTGAAAAGTTCCCACAGTTTTTGCAAGTTCCCGCAATTTCATAGCATAAAATTGCATAAATATCTTGCATATCGCAATTTTTAAGAAAACCTGCCGCAAGATTAAGGATTAATCACCAAAAAAACACACTGCATTTTTCTGAAAGGACCGACTAATATGCACTAACAATATGTATTAATATGAACATAGGTGCAAAGGTTTTGAAAGGTTATCGCCCCAGTGACAGCTAGGGACCATTTTCTGACAATTTTTTCCGAGACCTCCATTAGAGTTATGAAAGAGCTTTGACCAACAATATTGTGTTGTTTAGTGTAGGCAAAGACAGTTATATTTACCACTGTCAGACAAAAGGTACAAAAATGTTATTTTATGTCAATGGGTTCATTTTTGTACCTTTATGGGTATACAACAAATTGAAATGTACCTTTTGGTCAACAATATTATACCCTAAGGACCTATCATGTACCTTAAAGGGGCACTCCACTTGTTTAGGAAAATATGCTCATTTTCACTCTTCTGTAGTTACAATGTGTACTAAGACCGACAGAAATTAAAAGTTGCGATTTTCTAGGCCGATATGGCTAGGAACTATACTCTCATTCTGGCGTAATAATCAAGGACTTGGCTGCTGTAACATGGCTGCAGCAGGCGTAGTGATATTACGCACTGCCCGAAAATAGTCCCCTGCCACTGAAAGTTACTAAAGGGACTATTTTTGGCTGCTCCGCAATATCATTCGCCTCCTGCAGCCATGTTACGGCAGCAAGTCCTTGATTATTACGCCAGAATGGATGTAGTTCCTAACCATATCTGCCTAGAAAATCACAGCTTTTAATTTTCTGTCGGTCTTAGTACACAATGTAACTACAGAAGAGTTAAGTTTTAAATAGGAAAAATAACCAAACTCTGTGGTTATTTTTTTGCGCGATGCTAACGGTCTAATCAGATTCAATGGATTGTGCTAAACTATGCTAAAAGTGGTAGCGCCAGACCCGAAGATCGGCTGAATGGATTCCAAAAAGGTAAATGAGCATATTTTCAGAAAAAGTGGAGTGTCCCTTTATTTTGTACCCTACCAATTTAATCTTAGGGGTACAAAACAGTTAACTGTACCTTTAAAGATACACAATAGGTCCTTTTTTTCTGACAGTGAATTATAATAATAATCACAGTTTGGAAAAGAAACATAGTGATGAGACGCCTCGTGCAAATAGATATAAATAACTTAAGGAGATTTGATCAATTCTAGTTGTCTAGCTATTAAATAGGATCCTTTTTCTTTTGTGTACAACACTTTTCTTTTTGTCTTTCTCTTTTATATGTGCATAAGAGTGTCATAGATTATAATTTTGTGTGTTTCGTGTATATAACCTCATTCGTGAACAATATGCACCGTAACTGTGTAAGATTTTTCAGATTATAAATGTTCCTCTATACCTATATTTATAATGTAACTTGCTCCGGGCACAATGTTCCAGATATTACCAAGCCTTCCATTAAGCCGTGTTTTAAAATAACTCAATATGCAGTTTCTCAAATCCTTCCTAAAGTCTGTGTGCTTGGACTTAATTGTGAAATTGAAGGATAAGCTCTAACATTATTCTTTAACTAAACACAATTATTATTTAATGCTTTCATTTTAACTTTACAACAACAATATAATTCTAAGCTAAATTTAAGCACAGATCACACAGATGTGTTTCCACATGAATGTCCTGTTTTCTTTCTATTGATACTGCACTGAAAGTGCTGCCTACCCTTGAAACTCATTTCTTTAAATGTGACCCTGGACCACAAAAGCAGTCATAGCAAACAATACATTATGGGTTAAAATTATATATTTTTTAATGCTAAAAATCATTAGGATATTAAGTTCCGTAAAGATAATTTGTAAATTTTCTACTGTAAATATATCAAAAATGTATTCATCAATAGTAACAGTGTTGGGGGTAACGCATTACAACTAACGTGCACTACATAATAATTTTACTTTGCTAAAGTAACGAGTAAAGTAACGCATTACTTTATAAATAACACAATTAGTTACTTTTTTGGGTAGTAACTTAATATTGTAATGCATTACTTTTAAAAGTAACTTTCCCCCAACACTGATTAGTAATATGTGTTGCTAAGGACTTTGACAACTGTAAAGGCGACTTTCTCAATATTACGATTTTTTGCACCTTCAGATTCCAGATTTTTAAATAGTTGTATGTCGACCAATTAGTTGTCCTATCTTAATGAACCATACATCAATGGTTTATTTATTCAGCTTTAATACAATGTATAAATCTCAAATTAAAAAATCAATCTTTTGTTTTGTGGTCCAGGGTCACCATTTTTTTTAATGTATTTGTTTGTAGCCAGAAAAGCTACTTTATGCATCTGCTAGCTCTGTTATTTCAGAGCTTTATATCAAACATTTAAAGGCTTAATTCAAAAATAGTTATTGTAAATCCAAACAGCTTCAGCTTACAATAGCCCTTTCAAATGTGCACGTCCAAATGTTTTCCTGATATACTGCTTCATGACAATATTAGAGAGTACGGTAATAAAAAATAAAAAGAGAAAGGCAGATGCAATAGAGACCCAGGCTCAATAACTTATGATGAGCGCTCTATTGGGTTCATGTCAAAGGATTCAACCCCCACAACTTCTGTTGTCAGGAGAACAATGGTGGGCATTTCGCAACTTTACCTGGTTGGTTTAAAGAAAAAAAATGTTACCAGAATAGGATAAAACAAAGAAAGCAGGTCAAAGCTGAACGAGGGCAACATCATCTACCTCTCCCATAGGGACCTGCATTATAGGTACCCTCCTGCCCAGCCCCACCATTTTAAAATTAAAACTTTGGTGCACTACAAACGCACTGCAGAAAAGGCCCAACTGAGTGCAGCAGACAAGAGCATGGACAGACTGCTTTAAAATAAGGACATTGTAATTTAAATGTTATTAAACATAATGGCCAGAAGCAAATGACTCAATATTGACTTCAGCGCTATACGGGAAATAAGCTTAAAGAAGGCCACACTTCATTTTTACCTTAGTACTTGCAAAATGAACATTTAAATTTGAAAGACAAGGTTGAGTTTAATGTTTAATGAAGTTGCATTGTCTTTGATTCAACAGTATATGGGTCAATGACGTGATGTTAATCATTTTGTGTCCGTATGGTTCAATTAAATGTAAAAGGGTTAAAATTTCAAAATAAATTTGCTGATTTTTGCATACATTCTCTTTTTTATGGACCAATTCTAATTTCTGGTTTTATTTCATTTTGAAAGAATATTTGGGGTATAATTGCAAAAATGTCAATGTGGTGTAACCGGTCTGTGTCAATTGGTGTAACTAGTATTTTTTTTAATGAAAATATAAATATATGTATAAAAATGTGGAATAAAATATAATCATCTAGTTTAGTGCAATATGATTTTTTACATACATTTTTACATCATTTTTCAAAGATTATTTAGAAAACAGAGCTGTTTTCAGAATATGTATGGGTACCATACCAGGTATGGGATCAGAGGAGTCGGATTGAATTGGGTAAGTTGCTATTTGAGAAGCAGGCAACAATTTGTGGAAATCGGTGATCAAAAATCTATATTTATGGGCATAACATGTGGAGTACCACAGGGATCGGTCCTTGGCCCAAAACTTTTCATTATTTACATTAATGATATATGTAGAGTATCAAATATTTTTAAATTAATTTTGTTTGCTGATGATACAAAAATTCTTTGTATGGGGACAATTTTCAGCAGCTTATGGAGGCAATAACAAAATAAATTATTAAATTAAAACAGTGGTTTGATGTAAATAAATTATCATTAAATATAGCTAAAACAAAGATTATGCATTAAAATTTACATTTAGAAATAACTAATAAAATAATATTTTTAAATGATTTTTTAATGATTATGCTTACATGCCATCAAGTTGGATAAAATATTTAATATTTCTCATTCTTTGGCGCAATTGGCGGTTACACCATTTGACATTTTCAGGACCATCAGTCTTAACTTTCATAAAAATGGTGCAAATGTCATTTTTTATTGCATAAAATTAACATTGCATTAAAATGTGCATTGAAATAAACCTGATGCATGCTTTTAAAACAAGTTTTTGTCACTGCCGCATATGTTTATTATATGAAAATACAAATTTTAGTTACACCAAGATGAATAAAAGTGCAGAAATTAACCTAGAGAGTCATGTCACTGTTTCATATCCTCAATCTGTCTGAATGGCCAACCCCTCCTGTTGCATTATGGGTAAATTTCTCCGTTTGTCATTTGCATTTGACTCCAGACATGTCATCAGGTGCTCATCACCGTGCCACGTCAGGCATGGAGAGGCAATAACAGCGGACCGGCCGTATATTTATTTATTTATAAACTGACAGTGGTGCAGAGGTACAGGAGTGTTTATCTCACTGGACCGATGCCACAAAAAAAATGTGACAGAGCTCCCCTGAGGTGTGGCGTTAGTGTGTATTTGGGATAGCTGTCGGAGCTGAGAAGGACTCGGTCAGAGGGAGTTTGTCGTGGCGAGGCAGTCGGATGCAACACTGAACACACGGGTGAGAATTGTCGCCCCGGCGATGCCTGTGTAAAAATCACAAATGTTGATACCTGGGCGGCAAGACATGTGACATGGAAACCCGGGAATAGTTATTTAACAGATGAGAGAGGGGGCCGATCGTTGCCCTGTCAGACAGATGTGTTATTTAGAGGCCGTTCTGTTGCTTATCGTGTGGCGCGAGCACTCAATCGTGCACAGAGCCACAGACCTTGAAGTGATGGGCAATCATATAGCCTCCGGTGAAGAGAAAGAAAGTATGAGCGAGCAAGAGAGAGAGAGAGAGAGAGAGAAAGATAGGGAGAGATAGATTTTTAGATTCACCTTTAAATAAAAAAATACATGGGACATTAATCTACACATTAAGACAATAATTATATAAAACATAAAAAAGTAACGTAGTCATCAATAACAGAATGATGTCCACTTGCATCATTTATCTTCAAAAATTAAGAGACTGTCGATAGATTAGATTTATAAAAAATGAAAATGAATAAAAAGCCTTGAGAAAATTTTTTATGTGTTACCAATTGAGGTAATTTTTTAAGTTGATCCAGCTTTTTGCTTTTTACGTTGTAGGGGAGAGTGGGACACAACCTAACGCTTTTTGGTTTTGGCTCAATCATTAAAAAAATATTTGAGTTGGATTTATTATATTTTTACACAAGCAACACACACATCCTTGCTACAAATAAACATTTGAAGTTTGTTTCTATTACTTACCATTTTTGGACAATTACACCAGAAGTGCAAACGTTACAACCTACCCCATAGGTGGGGTTAATGGTAACAGGCAGGGGGTTAGTTGTAACACTTGCTAAAAATTAAGTTTGCAGGAAAATATTTCAATACTATTTTGTCTATATACTTGAAGTGGATATTGTTTATATATCTGTCTATAATAGACAGGTATCCACACTGTATTCATTCATCCAGCCCTTTTCTAACAATAGTTCAATTATAAATAGATTCAAATGTTTAAATATGTGAGAAAAAGCAGCACAATTTTTTATATGTGACCCACTCGATAATAATCATACTACAGTTACAAAAATCAAATTCTGAGATAATGAGCATCAAAGTCTGATTTTAGCCATTCATTTCATTATGATTTCAATCTTTGACGTGACCTTATTCAATCAATATTAAAGATATAAACAAAAATAAATTTGACACACAATTTTTGATAAGACAGGCACATTTATTTTGTTGGCAGCCATTTATTCGTGTGTAGCCTATTTAAAACAACGGCAAGAATTACGTTAACGTTAGCGGTTATGTAAGTGCTGAGGGGTTAGTTGTAACACAGCGTTACAATTAACCCCTCTGGGAGAAAATATATGTTTTAAACCCACAAAAGAAGTTGCTAAGAGCTGCAGACATATTTCAAAACGATGCTATATTTTAGTCAACAAAACAAATTTTAACATGACATAGCATTGGATTTGGTATCTTACACACCCAACTCAGAAACCGAAAAAAAACCTATGATGAAAAAATTTCCTTACATGCCACCAAAACACTCGTTCATCAAAAACTCTCTGGAAAAACATTATACATTTCCAATAAATTTGCAGGAGACCGTCTTTGGCAGTGTGAAAACAATAATAATAATTAAAAAAAATTGCTCAACCTTGTGCAACAATGTAAACAGTCCGTGTTACAACTAACCCCGCGTTAGTTTTTGCCCCGGCGCACAACTACATTTAATATTTTTGTTTTCAATTTTATCTCTATTAGTCAGAGATAGATAGATAGAGAAAGGGAGCAAGAGACATGTGTAATGGTGTACTGTTGATGATATGATCACCTGTAATGGGGCATGTTGTCACTTTATTGGGTAAATCGTCACTAAAAACTGGCATTAAAAATGATGTAATATTGAAACAATGAAGCAATTATGAAACACAAAGCACCAAAAAGATCAAAGAGAGTTTACAATCTTACAACATTATTGTTTTGGTAAACAAATTTTTTTGATAGAATCTTAAATACACATAATAGTAGAAATTCAGAAAATGTATTGGACGTATGGTATGGTAGGTTTGATTTTGTACTTGCTATTGCTAAAATATTATGATTTTTGGATGACAGAATTCACAAAATGTTAATATCACAATGCTCATTTATTAAAAACTGACATACATAATTTTTATTTAAATTACAAATATTTGCAGCAAATATACAAAAGCACTGCTAGAGAATACAAGCTTGTGTGCAATTACATTTTATAGACTCAAAATCTTATTTTTCTATGTGACAACTAGCCCCATTCTCCCCTATTGTTTATTGTAGATAAAATAAAAGGTTTTTTTGTTGTTAAAAGGTATCATATTACTACTATAACTACTATAAGGTACTATAAGGTTGTATTTGTTAACATCAGTTAATGCATTAGCTAAAATGAGCATTAGTTTTTTAGCATTTATTAATCTTTGTTAATGTAAGTTTATGCACAATACAATTGGTTAATTGTGCATTAAGTAATTTTAACAGTTACAATCTTTGATTTTTAAATGTATTAGTTAATTAACAAGAAGATTAATAAAAGCTGTAGAAGTATTGTATATTATTAGATTAATGCATTACCTAATGTTAACAAATAGGATTTTTATTTTATTTTAAATCACACACTAATATACTGCAGTTTTAATTTGAGCTGATTCTGTCTCAAATTTTGATTAAAAATGACACAGATCCAGTCATTTATCAGTCAGCAGAATATTCCTCATATTTTTCTCGCACATCGTCATGTTTCCTCCCAAACTTTCAGCCGAGGAACAACACTTCTAATCAGGTTGCCTGGGAACAAAAAGTGTTTAATGTCCTAATGGAAAGACGGAGTTCCACTTTTAAAAAGCCACACATTACTTGTAAAGTGACTCCTCGGTGTCGTTACCTGAGCGCAGGCGGTTTATTTTTACCTCCTTTCTCCCCTCCTCATTCTTTAGCCGCTTCGGGAGATGGCGTTAGTTTGGCTTCATCTCTGACAAAAGATAAATGAGCTCGGGGTCTGTGGTGATCCACTATGGCTGCCAGGGGGTTCCAAAATAGCAAACTATTTTTCATAACGGGCCAAGTGATGTGGAGTAGGATGCAGCAGTCGGGCTAACATTTACCATCGTATATACAGAGATTCAATTCTTTTCCTTATCGTTAAAGTTAACTTGAGAAGTTAAGGTTGTCTGTTGCTCTTGAAGGATGTTGGGTTCTTGTGCTTCGCGAAGGGGAACCGGCTGCTTTATCCGTCTTTGCTCTCGAGGGGCTCGGACGAGGTGTAGATGAGGCTTGGCTGTGAATGAAGGGAATGTTTTAATGCATGTGGTACACCTGTGCTATGTGAAGTGACTCCAGACATTTACAATACTGAAATAGCATCCCAATAAAATACAAAATACATCAGATACGAATTATTTAATGTGCGATTCAATAACATTGAACGTTAGATCACATCAGGAATCGATAAAAAAATAGATAAAGTTTAACTTGTATGAAAAGCTTGCAGGTGCATTTCGTGTATACTAGCATGTATACAGATACTTGTGTCAAGACAACATTTGTTGTTGCATTTACATTTACTATCATTTATGCTTGTGGCCGACACTTTTATTCAAAGCACTTTTGTGCATTAAAGGTAAAATCAAAATTCTGTGACCATTTACTCACTCTCATGTTGTTACAAACTTGCATCTATTTCTTTGTTCTGATAAACATGAAGGAAGATATTTTGAGAAATGTTTGTAACCAAACTGTTTGTGGTCCCTGTTTACTTCCATAGCAGGAAAAAAGAATACTATTGAAGTAAATGGGGTCCACAAACAGTTTGGTTGCAAACATTTCTCAAAATACCTTCCTTTGTGTTCATCAGAACAAAGAAATATATACAGGTTTGTAACAACATGAGGGTGAGTGAATAATGACAGAAATTTCCTTTTTGGGTCTATAATCTTTAATCAGTTACGGGTGTTCCCTGGGATCGAACCCACAACCTTTGTGTTCCTGATGCAATGCTTGTAAAATTGTAGTGAAATAAAAATCAAAGAAAAACACCTTTTTACTGGCCACATGCCTGTACTGTATACATTTTTTAGATTTTATAAAATGTTTTTTGAATATTTTTTGTTATGATGCTAACCACACAGTTGAAGGTACCCATAGTATTTGTTTTCCATAGTAGGATCAAGAGCTTGATATTTTTAGATGGAAATGTACAATTTTTGCATACAGAACTTCTCAGTGCAAGGGGAAGTAACTTAATATTGTAATGGATTACTTTTAAACATAACTTCCCCAACATGGTACATATTAGGACATTTTTAAATGGTACTGCCCTAGTGACATCTTGGGGCCATTTACACATAAGCCCAATTTTGTCATCTTTACACTGGCTACTAGTCAAATATCGCATACAATTTAAAATACTATTAATCACCTACAAAGCCTTAAATTGCCTAGCACCTTCGTATCTTAGAGAATTAATATCAGAATACAATCCACCACGTACATTGCAGTTGCAAAATTCTGGTCTCTTAACTATTTCTAGAATATCAAAAGTGTCTGAAGGAGGCAGATCCTTTTCTTACTTAGCTTACTTTTTTCTTTAACAAAGCATTCACATAACTCGTCTGGGAAATATACTAATGCCGCAATAGCTAGCCTGTCTATAACTGAGCATACAGTATATTAAAAGACGACACTGTGTGACACTTGCATTACATGCAAACGACCCCTACACTAATAGGATTTTGTTTCTCTCTCCCTGTCTCGTCCTCGAACCCGAGGACATTGAGACAAACAGACCCAGTTCCGGCTGCCGTGGAGGTCAACACTACTGATCTACTGGCCGTCCTTCAACGTGATGCCCAGCCGATGCCTGACCAACTACCACCGACGGAAACTGTTAGATCTCCTTATCCATTTACATTCCATATATATTTTTTCCTCCTAGGACTTTTTGTTCCTCCCTGAGGTCTTTCTTCTAGGGTTTTTTTTCAACCCCAGGGAGTCAGCCAACATTGGCTTAACTTAGCATCCTCTTTTTGTATATGGTACAATATTAATATGCTCGCTTGTAAAGTTTATTCATAACTACTTATATTGTCTGTCGATTTCAATGTAAAGATGCTTTGAAACAATTACCAATTGTGAAAAGCGCTACATAAATAAAATTGAATTGAATTGAAATTGAATTTATTGACCATTTTTATGCTAAGGTCATGGGTTTGATTCCCATGGATCACACACAAAAAAAGTATACCTCGAATTTATTTGCTTTGAATAAAATCATCTGTCAGATGCATAATTCTCAATGTACTTGACCTAAAAAATTTGAGAACCATCGTTTTAATCCATTCACACTAAAATTCAAGATACGTCTTACGTGCGACTCAAAATGGTGTTTGTCGTGCTTCCTGGTGCCGTTTGGCACTTTCCCTGCCGTGTGTTGTAATTAATGTGGTGTTGTAGAACAGCTCAAATCCTTTGATAACCTCTGTTCTGCGTCTCGGATCGGGCCATTAATCATCCTCGCAAACATGAGAGAGGGGCATGCTGGAAGAAAGCGTAAAGAGAAAAGAGGGGAACGGTGTTTTTACTCCGCAGGAAAATGTCCTGTGTCAACACGAGCAACAGTGTAAATTTAAAAGAAAGTTTCTCATTTAAATGAGAGGCACTTTGAAGAGGCACAAACGAGGACGGCAGCCTCGTCCTGCGTCTTCTGTGTATTCGAGTCGCTGTTGACACCTGATGCGTGATCAAACACCAGATTTTCCTTCCCCGCAATCCTTATTTGTGCTTTTCTCTCAGATGATACTTTTGAAGACCACGAGCGTCTCAACGCTCAACATTTGCAAAACCCTGCCCTCACAATCGTATACTATCATAAAAGATGTTGTTGTCCTTCTGCAAAGTGTGTTAGGCTAAAGATTGTGTAAAGAATTAATCCCTATAATTTCTTTTAAAATGATAGAAAACAGTTCGCTTTCGCTTGGCAACAAGTTTCTTGGTGAGAGCCTTTAAACATGCTTTTAACAATAACTGCATGTCTTTTCATGATTGCATCAAGGTTTTCTTTACTGAAAGAAATATATCGCCTTCAGCATCTTCTAAAAGCTTTAGGTCAGTCGAGAGTGTTCACGGGTAAAATCGGTGCATTTGTAGTTTCAGTGTTATCAAAACATGGACAATAATATTGACTGAGTGAGGTCATGTCAAAGATTTGAAACTTACTCATGTCATGGCTAGGACCGATCTGAGATAAGTTTTGCCTTCAGTCTGTGGTTAATATTTTCTATTCATCATGCACAGTATCATCCATTTCATTTAGATCAGAAGAACAGACTTACTGTTGTTGATTTATTTGTAGTCCGTGCTGCTGGTCTCATTGAGTTAATGTTTGGAACAGGTCTGAGATCAGCTGAAGAACAGCAGTGAATGACAGCACTTCAGTGGAGGGGGGAAGATGAGGTGAAGCATGCCAGACCGGGCACACCTGGGCCTGCAGGCAGATGGTAAGGGTTGGGAGAGGTTATGCAAAACCGTGCCCAGCCATATGTCTTTCAACAGTACAGAAACTTCTGGAAGCTGCGAAAGCTCCATCACGGCTGCGACCCGAACGAGTGCAGGCTGAGCGTGTTCCAGCATGATCCCAGACCAGGTGTTGGGCAAATTGTTTCCTCACGGCTACCTGATTGGAGAACGGTTGGAGAACAAGAGGAGGGCCACGGTGGCCACATGGATGAAATATTGACCTTTAACTGGGAACAGAAGCTTGATGGTAATATTTGCTATGGTTTTATTTTTTTATTTTGTGATGCCTATATCATTGCTAGCTATACTGTAAATAGATATAAATGTTTAGCTTTTCAAGGTTATAATGATTTGAAAATGGAATTGTTCACATGCTATGTGATTACTTTCCTAAACCTTTTTTATATTCATAAACCATAAACTTGAGGTAACTCTTTTGTCAGACATTTATTCATGTTGTTAAAACTAAATGATGTTTTGCAGAGTCTGAATAGTTTTATTGAGGACGAATGGTGTTTTGAGAGTCTGAATGGTTATAATGAGTGTTGAAGATTAGGAATGGTTTTGGTGATGCAGAATGGTGTTGTTGAGTCATAATGGTGTTCAAGAGGCCGAATAGCTTTGTTGAGTCAGAGTGGTGTTGAAGAGTCTGAAAGGTTATACTAAGACCAGAAGTTTTTATTTAGACAGAATGTGTTGAAGAGTCTGAATGATTGTACTAGGCATAATGGTTTTGTTGAGTTAGAATGCTGTTAAAGAGTCTGAAGAGTTTTACTAAGGCTATATGGTTTTGTTGAGGCAGAATTATGTTGAAAAGTCTGAATGGTTTTACTGAGGCGGAATGGTTATTTTAAGTTAGAATACTGTTAAAGAGTCTGAAGGGTTTTACTGAGGCCAAATGGTTTTGTTGTGTCAGAACGTCGTTCAAGAGTCTGAATGTTTTTTTTTTTTTAGGCTAAATGGTTTTGTTGAGGCAGAATTGTGTTGAATAGTATTTGGTTTTAATAAGGCAGATTGGTATGTTGAGTTAAAATGCTGTTAGGGGTCTGAAGAGTTTTACTAAGACCAGATGGCTTTGTTGATGCAGAATTGTGTTAAAAAGTCAGCATGATTTACTAAGCCCGAATGGTTTTGTTGAGTTAAAATGCTGTTAAAGAGTCTGAAGAGTTTTACTAAGACCAGATGGTTTTGTTGAGGCAGAATTGTGTTGAAACGTCAGAATGATTAACTAAGTCCGAATGGTTTTGTTGAGTTAAAATGCTGTTAAAGAGTTGGAAGAGTTTTACTAAGACCAGATGGTTTTGTTGAGGCAGAATTGTGTTGAAAAGTCTGAATGATTAACTAAGCCCGAATGGTTTTGTTGAGTTAAAATGCTGTTAAAGAGTCGGAAGAGTTTTACTAATACCAGATGGTTTTGTTGAGGCAGAATTGTGTTGAAAAGTCTGAATGGTTTTACTGAGACCGAATGGTTATGTTGAGTAAGAATACTATTAAAGAGTTTGAAGAGTTTTACTAAGACCAGATGGTTTTGTTGAGGCAGAATTGTGTTGAAAAGTCTGAATAGTTTTACTGAGACCAAATGGTTATGTTGAGTCAGAATGCTGTTAAAGAGTCTGAAGAGTTTTACTAAGACCAGATGGTTTTGTTGAGGTAGAATTGTGTTGAAAAGTCTAAATGGTTTTACTGAGGTTGAATGGTTTCGTTGTGTCAAAATGCTGTTAAAGAGTCTGAATAGTTTGCTGAGGCCAAATGGTTTTGTTGAGGCAGAATTGTGTTGAAAAGTCTGAATGGTTTTACTAAGGCAGATTGGATTTGTTGAGTTAAAATGCTGTTAAAGAGTCTGAAGAGTTTTACTAAGACCAGATGGTTTTGTTGAGGCAGAATTGTGTTGAAAAGTCTGAATGGTTTTACTGAGACCGAATGGTTATGTTGAGTAAGAATACTATTAAAGAGTTTGAAGAGTTTTACTAAGACCAGATGGTTTTGTTGAGGCAGAATTGTGTTGAAAAGTCTGAATAGTTTTACTGAGACCAAATGGTTATGTTGAGTCAGAATGCTGTTAAAGAGTCTGAAGAGTTTTACTAAGACCAGATGGTTTTGTTGAGGTAGAATTGTGTTGAAAAGTCTAAATGGTTTTACTGAGGTCGAATGGTTTCGTTGTGTCAAAATGCTGTTAAAGAGTCTGAATAGTTTGCTGAGGCCAAATGGTTTTGTTGAGGCAGAATTGTGTTGAAAAGTCTGAATGGTTTACTAAGGCAGATTGGATTTGTTGAATTAAAATGCTGTTAAAGAGTCTGAAGAGTTTTACTAAGACCAGATGGTTTTGTTGAGGCAGAATTGTGTTGAAAAGTCTGAATGGTTTTACTGAGACCGAATGGTTATGTTGAGTAAGAATACTATTAAAGAGTTTGAAGAGTTTTACTAAGACCAGATGGTTTTGTTGAGGCAGAATTGTGTTGAAAAGTCTGAATAGTTTTACTGAGACCAAATGGTTATGTTGAGTCAGAATGCTGTTAAAGAGTCTGAAGAGTTTTACTAAGACCAGATGGTTTTGTTGAGGTAGAATTGTGTTGAAAAGTCTAAATGGTTTTACTGAGGTCGAATGGTTTCGTTGTGTCAAAATGCTGTTAAAGAGTCTGAATAGTTTACTAAGACCAGATGGTTTTGTTGAGGCAGAATTGTGTTGAAAAGTCTGAATAGTTTTACTGAGACCAAATGGTTATGTTGAGTCAGAATGCTGTTAAAGAGTCTGAAGAGTTTTACTAAGACCAGATGGTTTTGTTGAGGTAGAATTGTGTTGAAAAGTCTAAATGGTTTTACTGAGGTCGAATGGTTTCGTTGTGTCAAAATGCTGTTAAAGAGTCTGAATAGTTTGCTGAGGCCAAATGGTTTTGTTGAGGCAGAATTGTGTTGAAAAGTCTGAATGGTTTTATTGAGGCCGAATGGTTATGTTGAGTAAGAATACTATTAAAGAGTTTGAAGAGTTTTACTAAGACCAGATGGTTTTGTTGAGGCAGAATTGTGTTGAAAAGTCTAAATGGTTTTACTGAGGTCGAATGGTTTCGTTGTGTCAAAATGCTGTTAAAGAGTCTGAATAGTTTGCTGAGGCCAAATGGTTTTGTTGAGGCAGAATTGTGTTGAAAAGTCTGAATGGTTTTACTAAGGCAGATTGGATTTGTTGAGTTAAAATGCTGTTAAAGAGTCTGAAGAGTTTTACTAAGACCAGATGGTTTTGTTGAGGCAGAATTGTGTTGAAAAGTCTGAATGGTTTTACTGAGACCGAATGGTCATGTTGAGTAAGAATACTATTAAAGAGTTTGAAGAGTTTTACTAAGACCAGATGGTTTTGTTGAGGCAGAATTGTGTTGAAAAGTCTGAATAGTTTTACTGAGACCAAATGGTTATGTTGAGTCAGAATGCTGTTAAAGAGTCTGAAGAGTTTTACTAAGACCAGATGGTTTTGTTGAGGTAGAATTGTGTTGAAAAGTCTAAATGGTTTTACTGAGGTCGAATGGTTTCGTTGTGTCAAAATGCTGTTAAAGAGTCTGAATAGTTTGCTGAGGCCAAATGGTTTTGTTGAGGCAGAATTGTGTTGAAAAGTCTGAATGGTTTTACTAAGGCAGATTGGATTTGTTGAATTAAAATGCTGTTAAAGAGTCTGAAGAGTTTTACTAAGACCAGATGGTTTTGTTGAGGCAGAATTGTGTTGAAAAGTCTGAATGGTTTTACTGAGACCGAATGGTTATGTTGAGTAAGAATACTATTAAAGAGTTTGAAGAGTTTTACTAAGACCAGATGGTTTTGTTGAGGCAGAATTGTGTTGAAAAGTCTGAATAGTTTTACTGAGACCAAATGGTTATGTTGAGTCAGAATGCTGTTAAAGAGTCTGAAGAGTTTTACTAAGACCAGATGGTTTTGTTGAGGTAGAATTGTGTTGAAAAGTCTAAATGGTTTTACTGAGGTCGAATGGTTTCGTTGTGTCAAAATGCTGTTAAAGAGTCTGAATAGTTTGCTGAGGCCAAATGGTTTTGTTGAGGCAGAATTGTGTTGAAAAGTCTGAATGGTTTTACTAAGGCAGATTGGATTTGTTGAATTAAAATGCTGTTAAAGAGTCTGAAGAGTTTTACTAAGACCAGATGGTTTTGTTGAGGCAGAATTGTGTTGAAAAGTCTGAATGGTTTTACTGAGACCGAATGGTTATGTTGAGTAAGAATACTATTAAAGAGTTTGAAGAGTTTTACTAAGACCAGATGGTTTTGTTGAGGCAGAATTGTGTTGAAAAGTCCGAATAGTTTTACTGAGACCAAATGGTTATGTTGAGTCAGAATGCTGTTAAAGAGTCTGAAGAGTTTTACTAAGACCAGATGGTTTTGTTGAGGTAGAATTGTGTTGAAAAGTCTAAATGGTTTTACTGAGGTCGAATGGTTTCGTTGTGTCAAAATGCTGTTAAAGAGTCTGAATAGTTTGCTGAGGCCAAATGGTTTTGTTGAGGCAGAATTGTGTTGAAAAGTCTGAATGGTTTTATTGAGGCCGAATGGTTATGTTAAGTTAGAATACTGTAATAGAGTCTGACGAGTTTTACTAAGCCCAGATAGTTTTGTTGAGGCAGAATTTTGTTGAAAATCTAAATGGTTTTACTGAGGCCAAATGGTTTTGTTGTGTCAGAACGTTGTTTAAGAGTCTAAATGTTATTTTTCAGGGGCCAAATGGTTTTGTCGAGGCAGAATTGTGTTAAAAGGTATTTGGTTTTACTACGGCAGAATGGTTTTGTTGAGTTAAAATGCTGTTAAAGAGTCTGAAGAGTTTTACTAAGACCAGATGGTTTTGTTGAGGCAGAATTGTGTTGAAAAATCTGAATGGTTTTACTGAGACCAAATGGTTATGTTGAGTAAGAATCCTATTAAAGAGCCTGAAGAGTTTTACTAAGACCAGATGGTTTTGTTGAGGCAGAATTGTGTTGAAAAGTATTTGGTTTTAATAAGGCAGATTGGTTTTGTTGAGTTAAAATGCTGTTAAAGAGTCTGAAGAGTTTTACTAAGACCAGATGGTTTTGTTGAGGCAGAATTGTGTTGAAAAGTCAGAATGGTTTTACTGAGGTTGAATGGTTTCGTTGTGTCAAAATGCTGTTAAAGAGTCTGAAGAGTTTGCTTAGGCCAAATGGTTTTGTTGAGGCAGAATTGTGTTGAAAAGTCAGAATGATTTACTAAGCCCGGATGGTTTTGTTGAGTTAAAATGCTGTTTAAGAGTCTGAATGGTTTTACTAAGACCAGATGGTTTTGTTGAGGCAGAATTGTGTTGAAAGGGCAGAATGGTTTTACTGAAGCCGAATCGTTATGTTAAGTTAGAATACTGTTAAAGAGTCGGAAGAGTTTTACTGAGGCCAAATGGTTTTGTTGTGTCAGAACGTCATCCAAGAGTCTGAATGTTTTTTTCTGAGGCCAAATGGTTTTGTTGAGGCAGAATTGTGTTGAAAAGTATTTGGTTTCACTAAGGCAGATTGGTTTTGTTGAGGCAGAATTGTGTTGAAAAGTCAGAATGGTTTTACAAAGGCAGATTGGTTTTGTTGAGTTAAAATGCTGTTAAAGAGTCTGAAGAGTTTTACTAAGACCAGATGGTTTTGTTGAGGTAGAATTGTGTTGACAAGTCTGAATGGTTTTACTGAGACCAAATGGTTATGTTGAGTTAGAATACTATTAAAGAGTTTGAAGAGTTTTACGAAGACCAGATGGTTTTGTTGAGGCAGAATTGTGTTGAAAAGTCTGAATGGTTTTACTGAGACCAAATGGTTATGTTGAGTAAGAATCCTATTAAAAAGTCTGAAGTGTTTTACTAAAACCAGATGGTTTTGTTGAGGCAGAATTGTGTTGAAAAGTCTAAATGATTTTACTGAGGTCGAATGGTTTCGATGTGACAAAATGCTGTTAAAGAGTCTGAATCGTTTTCTGAGGCCAAATGGTTTTGTTGAAGCAGAATTGTGTTGAAAAGTTAGAATGGTTTTACTGAGGCCAAATGGTTTTGTTTAGTCAGAATTGCATTGAGGAGTCTGAGTGTTTTAACTGAGGCAGAATAGTGTTGTAGGAACCGTAGATGTTGAACAGTGAGGATAATTCAGACAGGGGTGCGGTCCAAGTGGGAACAGAGCCTGTGGAATCTGAGAGTCATTCACACCTATGTATGCCTGGCAGACAATCTTTAGTGGGCCTGTGACCAGGAGTTGGAGCTGTTCAGCTGTCCCAAGTCCAAAATGTTGTGTAAGAGTAATTAGTCTGTAGTGCCTAGCAGTACTAGGCTGATTTAGAAGAACCTTAAGAACGGGAGAACCACAAATGAATTACAGATCCAAAAACAATAGCATGTACAAAGTTCTATGGTAGGTCATGGCCCAAGTCCCCCCAATGGCTCTGCACTTTTTGTAAAAAAGATTTTGTAATAATGTATCCCACTTTGCACCCTCTGTGTTTCACACACCTCCCTTTTTTTGCTCTTCGTTTCTGTGCATAAAACCTGATATCCAAGAAATCAGATCAACTCCTCGGTTATGTAGACGATTCTGTTCCATAGGCAACTCTGGTTTTGTGACAACAATGTTAACAAGAGATTCAGGCCTGGCAACTGTACACCTCATCAGCCTTGCAGTATGTCATTAGAAAAATAGCAAAACGGCCAAATTGCTAAAGACTCAATACCCTGTACCTGCATAAATACAGACAATAAAAAATATCTATGACATTTTGAATTCTGCCTGATCAACGGCACAGTCAAAGCATTTCCAGTAAGCACACAAGGACACTCTAATGCCCATATTCTTTAACTTTGAGCTATTTTTAGCCCCATGATTCAAGCTTAAGCAATCTCTGAGCTCCATAGGCTTTTATTCTTGACTAATTTTTCATGGTAGATATCTGTATTATGGTAATACAGAGTCTAGAAAAGGAGTGAGCTTACCCATCCAGCAAAGCCTAAATTATTTTATTCAGTATGTGCCCAATTGAATCAGGATTGAGAAATATATGTGTACTTACCTTGTGCATATATGGTAAATATGTTGTACTTGCAGATAAATGTGTGGTATTTACTTTTGAGTATCTACATGGTAATTATATGGTATCTTTACTTACCAGTGGCACATTCTTGGTAGTTATTATGTAACTCTAGATAAGTACGGGGTAATACCAGATACATACTTATAGTATTCTGTAGGTAGGTATTCTGTAACTAACAAGAAACATTGCTGTACTTACAAATGAATATACAATATAAATATTTAGTACTGTACTTACATGTAAGTGTGAGTTACACTATAAGTATTTATCTGGTATTACCCAGTACTTATCATAGATACTCAAAAGTAAGTACCACACATGTGTCTGTAAGTACAACATATTTACCATATATGTACAAGGTAAGTACACGTAGCCTACTGTAAAATAAAGGAAAATCTTCCAATGTTGTAAATTTGAAAACCTTTTAATGCATAGATATACCAACCAAATGTACGAAACAAACAGTGAATGACCACTGTTTTAGATAACTGTGACTGTTCCAAACCTGAAAACTCCTCCCCCTGAACACAATGCCAGCATCTGCTAATGGTCGTGCCAGCCCGGTCTGAAATGATTGATAGGTAGAATTACATCAAGGTGACTTCTTTCCCTCTCCATCAGGTTGTTTAGCTTGATCGATAATAAGAAACACGTTTAATAGGCAGAGCTGAATGATAACAGCCCATTTATCAGTGCAGTTAGCATCTCCTCCCCGCGTCCCCAAGATGACACTGTGCCATAAACTTACAGGATCATTATTATTCATTTTAACAGCCAAAGATGAGAGAGAAACAGTCTGAGTTGAAACGTGCTCGAGCTTTCATATTCGGGGTATACATTTAAAAATGCTTGGTTGTTTCAACCAATGCTTGGGTCAAATAGGGTTATTTTTAAGGTTAAACCCAACAGTTAGGTTTGTCCATGATTTACCCAATCATACAACAGCCCAGCAGTTTTTACATTTATTTGTGACCCAGTCTTTGACAACCAAGCTAAAGTCATTTTTTTGGGTGATTTACTGTTTTCTACATAAAATCATCATACATAATGTAAATAACATAACTTTAATATCTTAAATATTGAGTAAGGTCAAATCAGTGACTTTGATGCTCCTAATCACATTCCCGGACGGCAAATAACTCTGGGCCAGATCCGCACCCGATCTGCGCCAAACTCAGCAGCTCCGGTGCACATCCAGCCCGGAGTCGTCTGTTGTCTGGGTTAGATTATGAGATTTTAGCCTGGATTTTCACTTTTACAGATATTGCACAAATAAAAATCTAATTTAATTGAGGTACTGGGGATGTGACAGACACCTTAACAGATCTGGTGTTTAGCAGAGGTGAACTGAGAGGAAGGATTTACTATTTGGCGCTTTTCCTTGCAACCGCATCACAGCTCATTGCCTCAAGGCAGAGATGTCGACTGCAGACTACAGGAAAAGCCCTTTAAATGAGCAGAAGGTTGAGTTGTTCATGCCCGTTACACGAATGAAAGACATCCTCTAGAGAACAACACACACAGCCCGGCCCTCCGAAGGGACCTGACCACTCTGATGAAATAATCACTTCAAGATAGATTTCCTATGGCTGAGGCAAATCGAACGAGACCAGCGGGTCAGTTTGGTTAGAAGGGCAATATGACATGCAGAAGGGCTTTGCGTAATTCCAGTCGAGATGTCCGACGTTCCCGGGCATCTCAGGATTGTGTGCGTTTGTGCGCGTCTCCCAAGTGGTATTATCTGGAAATCACAACAGCTGCGACCTGGCGCCCTTTTATACGTCCTGTTCAGTGACTGTTTGGCCAAATGGCCCCTTGCATGCCCAAACACACACATAACAGACGTTGCCTAAGGGCTACAGCGAATCCCAGCTTCCATACAAAGGGCTGCCTCATGTGCCGGGCCACAAATGATAGATCAAACATTACTGTTCTTTGAGTCCAGTACTCTCACTATCTCTCTCTCTCTCTCTCTCTCTCTCTCTCTCTCTCTCTCTCTCTCTCTCTCTCTCTCTCTCTCTCTCTCCCTGTTTAATCATTAAAGTTAATATGTTCCAGTAGGGAGAAGATCCCACTAGTCGTTCAGAAGAATTTTGTGTTGTTTAGCATATCCGCAGCATAAGAGTACAACAGGAAATGATTTTAATTTTAAAAAACCAAAAGCCATTTTGACCACAAGCTGAACAAACAGATTCTGAACCAACAAAATTTAGCTAATTTAGAGTTACTAGTTCATGTGTCTCTGCAGACTTATTGAGTTCATTAAATACAGTAAGGCATAAAGATGTAATATTTTATACATGTGATGTTGCTCAATTGGAATTGCATTGCATTAGCAGTACAAAAGGTCATAAGTTCGATCCCCAAGGAACTCACATACTGATAAAACATGCGGTTTAGACTGTAAGATGGTTTGGATACATGCATTAATGTAGTGCATAAATGCATATACTGTGATAGTGGTGCATGTCCAAAAATAGGATTTAAAAAAAATTGGTAGATGCTTCAAAGGAACACTTTTGAAAATATGCTCATTTTCCAGCTCCCCTAGAGTTAAACATTAGATTTTTAGCGTTTTGGAATCCATTCAGCTGATCTATAGGTGGTGGTAACACTTTTAGCATAGCTTAGCACAATCCATTGAATCTGATTAGACCATTAGCATCGCGCAAAATAACCAAATAGTTTGGATATTTTTCCTATTTAAAACTTGACTCTTAGTACTTGACTTGTAGTTACATCGTGTTCTAAGACCGACAGAAAATTAAAGTTGTGATTTTCTAGGCCGATATGGCTAGGAACTAAACTCTCATTCTGGCGTAATAATCAAGGACTGATATTACGCACTGCCCGAAAATAGTCTCCTGCAATTGAAAGTTACTAAGGGGGCTATTTTCGTCTGCTGCATAATATCATTGCGCCTCCTGCAGCCATGTTACAGCAGCAAAGTCCTTGATTATTACGCAGGAATGAGAGTATAGTTCCTAGCCATATCTGCCTAGAAAATCGCAACTTTTAATTTTCTGTCGGTCTTAGTACATGATGTAACTACAGAAGAGTCAAGTTTTAAATAGGAAAAATATCCAAACTCTTTGGTTATTTTTTAGCACGATGCTAATGGTCTAATCAGATTCAATGGATTGTGCTAAGCTATGCTAAAAGTGGTAGAGCCAGACCCGGAGATCAGCTGAATAAATGTTTTTTCTCTAGGGGACCTGGAAATAAGTATATTTTCAAAAAAGTGGAATGTCCCTTTAATCCAAAGCGATTTACAGTGCATTTAATCTATTCATTTTTTATCAGTATGTGATCGAACCCATGACTGCTAATGCAATGCACAGCATTTTATTCAAATGCTCCCCCTTTGCATTCATTAAGTCATTTCAGTTTTCCTAAAGCATATACACTACAGTACATCTATATAGCGCATTCATAGAAAATCCAGCATCGGCCTCCAAAATTCCTCAAGGTGCATAACATTTAGTTCCAGATATACTCAGTTTCACTCTCTTCGAATTGAAGCAAGCATCTCCGTCGGGCCAAACTATAAACCACGTTAGCTTTATGAGCCGCCCGTATGTGTCTGTACTGCTGAGTTCAGATATCAAATATAAGCAGACAGGCCAAATCCCAGGACGAGGCAGCAAATAGCCAAAACCGTGGCACCTCACCTTCATGAGATGATTATACAAACCCAGGGGGAAGGTGATGGATTCTTCGCCTTACCCGGCGTGAGAGGACCAGATGCTGGAGAAAGATTCTGGGCGTCACCAGAAGTAAAATATGAGCGCTTCGTTCAGCAGCTTGGATAAAGTTTTCGGGATTTCGAGTTTAAGAAACTTCTTATATTCGGTGTGAGCAGGAGTGGGCGAAAAGGAGAAGAATGACATCTTTGGGCGTTTGGTTGGTGGTTTGTACGTTTTATTGCCTGGGTCGGAGCTGTTAGAATTAGCTCGGCGTTATGTATTTTAAAGTTTTAAGGATGAGTTTTTGATTGCTCTGTGGTTGCTCTTTTTTAGCCTATGACACTTTAGCCAATAGTTTTTTTTTACATTTATTACAATTTTATTGAAAGTGAATTATATCACAACCTATACATCTAAGTATGTGTGTTCCCTGTTATTGAACCTACAAGCTTTGCAGTGCTAATGCAATGCTTAGCCAATCGAGCTACAGAAATTCATAAGTAAAATGTAATGAAGAAATGTTCCCATTTATTCTCACCGCTGAAATAATTGAGATATGTAAGGGATCTTTTTGTCTTTTTATTCCTATGGGCGATTACAGATTTCTGTTGGTTACAATGAAGATAAAAACATTGTTGAGACAAATTCACTTATATTCTTTTAAAAGACTCAAGGTAATTTCAAAGTCAAAACATGTAAAGACATATGGTGGAGCGAAATGCCTTTCATGAAAGGTTAGAGCTGCATGAAGGAATCTCCCTAATAGTAAAGAAAAGAGGTTCGTTTTTATCAAGGTTATTCTTGTAAGACGTCAACAGGGAATGGGAACATTGGGAACAGGAAACCCGGCTGAACCGTAGCCTGAGATTTCACGTACAGCCGCATGATATATGCGACATTTCAAAGGTGTTCTTTAAACACGCAAAACAAGACAAAACTTCAGCCTTTCGCTTTCTTTGCCAGTTGAAAA
>NC_133359.1:7751414-7846414 GCF_030506205.2 Paramisgurnus dabryanus
ATATGCAAGTACTTACTTGATGTCTCTGTTTTGCTTTGAAAACTTTTGAAGATGTTATTGAATTTTCTTTGGTTAAGCATATTGTTTAGGAATGCTTAACATCAAATACATCTCATGTGTCGCATATGTCACACCCGAGGCGGACCCAAATAGACTAAAGGGTCACACCCCTCTTAACTCTTCCACCTCGAGGAGTTGCCCAAGACCACCCCAATGACCAGACAGACGAGTATACTACTATTAAAACACACTTTATTAAATATTTAAAAAGGGAAAAGGGGGAAGGGAAAAAGGGAAACTTAAAACTAATGTGGCTCTTCTTTGCCTCCAGGGCCACTTGGGGAAAAGACTGGGGACCGGGGCTCTGGCCCAGCAATCCGTGGCGCGCTCCGCTTCTCCTGGAGGCAGAATCAAACACAGTCAGACCAGGGTAAGTACTCCTTTGCTACTCACAGTACTGGGGGGATCCTCGTTCCCACACAGAGCTTCACTGATGCAGGTAGGTAGTTGCTATAATCACAGCACCGGTTTATCCCACAGGTTGTGTTACTCACAGTGCCGGGGGATCCTCGTTCCCACACAGAGCTTCACTGGTTCAGGTAGGTAGTTGCTGTAAGCACAGTACAGGTTTAGTTCACAGGTGGCGTTACTCACAATGCCAGGGGATCCTCGTTCCCACACAGAGCTCCACTAGTTCAGGTAGGTAGTTGCTATAAGCACAGCACAGGTTTATTTCACAGGTTGCATTACTCACAGTGCCGGGGGATCCTCGTTCCCACACAAAGCTTCACTGGTTTCAGGTAGGTAGTTGCTATCAGCACAGAACAGGTTTATTTCACAAGTTGCGTTACTCACAGTGCCGGGGGATCCTCGTTCCCACACAAAGCTTCACTGGTTTCAGGTAGGTAGTTACTATAAGCACAGAACAGGTTTATTTCACAGGTTACGTTATTCACAGTGCCGGGGGATCCTCGTTCCCACACAAAGCTTCACTGGTTTCAGGTAGGTAGTTGCTACATACAGTGGATTTTGCTACAGTGTCAGTGTACCGTATTCCTTCGCCCTTCCAGTATGGCTGTCCGGGCGTCGTAGGGACTAGTGAGTCCGATGACCGGAGCCGAACGCTTCCCAAACTCCCCCTCCTTCTTCCACGACCGGGGTCACGAGCTGGGGCGAACTTTCGTCGAGGCTCCGTTCACCACAAGCTTCTGTTGACGAGGTCAGTACACACACCGTTACGACCCACAATCCGCACGGTACACACTTGATACTACTCACTGTGTTCTACCACTGTCTGTTCTGTGTACAAACGAAGCTCTCGTTGTCACACCCCGGGCACAGGGCTTGGTTTTCTCTCTCTCTGTAGGACTCAGGCCACAACGGATGTCGTCCTCTCGTGACTCGTCGGAGGCTCGGCAGTTTGAACGCTACAAGCACAGCATATACACAGCAAGTAAAGCGTAAACACCATCAATCAGTGAAACTCACCCACAGCACTCTTATACAATTTCACGTGAATTTTAGATCGTCCTTGCCACCTGACTACGACGACCTCGAGAGGATGGTTGGGTAACAACTGGATCACAATTGAGGGAGAGATATGTGATGTTCACAGGCCCGGCGTGTTGGTTATCACTCCCCTGGCTCACCTGCACTTCCTTTTTCCCACAGGGCCACTGACTTACTGGTAAACGGTGCGTCGTCCGTGCTTCCGGTCAACCCGCGGCTCACCCACGCTTTCCTCTCCAGTGGGGCCAGGGACCTCAAGAAACGCAAAAAGCACACACCAGGACAACTCTTCATACAAGTTATGTACAGATAAGTACCACCACGGTTACTCACGCTTTGTTTCCAATAACCTCGGTTCACTGCGTTCTTGATGGCTCTGTGTCCACTCTTTCTCACTGAAACTCCACAATATTCCTTCGTCAGCTGATTGTCTCTTTCTCTCTTCCCCAGGAGAGCGATCCAACCAGCGTGGTCCGTCTG
Organism: Paramisgurnus dabryanus; assembly: GCF_030506205.2. NCBI lineage: Eukaryota > Metazoa > Chordata > Actinopteri > Cypriniformes > Cobitidae > Paramisgurnus > Paramisgurnus dabryanus. The sequence continues at coordinate 7,753,404 of NC_133359.1, forward strand.
CAAAGCAGCAACACAGCGTACACAAAGTATACCACCAGCACCGGTGTAGTGTCCCTTTAATTAGTTCCACAGCCCCGTCCTTCTCGCCTCTTCTGGCAGCCGCACTCTTTCCTTACACCATAAGTGTTTGTAGCGGATCAACGGCGCCCTTCGGCTCCTCCAGGGACGGGGCATGTGTTTGCATTTGCCCAAGGCATAAAGGGACTCCCACCCGAAAACCAACCTTACTCTTTGTGCTTCCTTGGCCCTTTTTATATGGCTTGCCTTCACCCTCACCTTCAATCACAGGTTGCTCCATTTAATTTGCCACACATGCTGCTCATTCCCTCGTCATCAGCGTTGGCAGGGAAACCAGGAAGCAAAACTGATTAAAAATCGGGCCCGGGCGGAAACCATCTTCGCGGAACCTTTCTCCGTCACTTTTGGTTCCCGCCCTCCCATAGTCACCTGGTGACACATATCTAAATAAGGGAATTATATTTACATAATAGTTTAAGTATCAATATCAGTGACTGCTCATCCAAGGGGTACAAATTCCAAATAAGTGTTCAGAGTGTCATATGTGTTGCTTGTGTTTTCAAAATATGTGATTGTTGCGTCATGTGAACCATGTGCATTATGTGTTTCACAAAATACTCGCAAGATAACTCCCTTAACAATAAACTCTGATTACTCTTTTATCATATACCCTAGACGCGTCTGCAGCAGGCACTTATTTTGACAAGACACGCTCAATCACTCGATGCGCAGAACACATATTTAGTTGGGGTTTGGGTTAGGATGTCTAAAAATGTAACAGAAAGGGATTCTAACCCCAAGCGACAATGGTAAGAATATAGGGAAAAAACGATTAGAACGCGTCGTGAATGTGTTAGCATTTAGCCTAGCCCCATTCATTCCTTAGGATCCAAACAGGGATGAATTTAGAAGCCACCAAACACTTTCATGTTTTCCCTATTTAAAGACTGTAGTAGTTACATGAGTAAGTATGGTGGCATAAAATAAAACAGATAAAAATGAGAACTATTTTCTCGGGCGCAGTAATATTGATGGAAGTTTGAGCGAGAGGGGGAGTAGTCAGGACGGAGTGATGATGTTACTGCGCGCCGAGGTCAAAGTGCTGCAAACTAAGTGCTTTTCTGCCATATAGTTTTCATTTTTATCTGCTTAAAAAATCGCCATTTTGTGCGACCATACTTACTCGTGTAACTACTCATGTAACAGTCTTTAAATAGGGAAAACATGGAAGTGTTTGGTGGCTTCTAAATTCATCCCTGTTTGGATCCTAAGGAATGAATGGGGCTAGGCTAAATGCTAACACATTCACAATAGGCTGTACAACGATTAAGTGCACGCATTGAAAAAAGATAGGTATGTATTAATTTGTCTAAGTTGAGGTAAGAACATAGTAAATATAAAAAGCTGTGGTGTTTTCCTTTAACCTACACTGACTTTACAGTATATTAGCCTGTTTGTTAAATGTACTCTAAAAGTCTCCACTAAACCGGTGTAAAGATGTTTCCCCTTATGACACCGATGTGACTCCATTCAGTCAGTCTCTGAGATTAATTTGAAATTACACACACACATAAACAAACAAACACAACAAACACCCTTCCTATCCCACACAAATACATGCACACGACCTTACCAAGACCCACACACCTCTGGCCTAGCATATCCAGCGCGTGTTGGAGATAGTAGGCCATCTTATGCAGGTTCAGGGATTGTGTGTGAGTGTGTGCGTCTCTCGCAAGGTGAGTTGCAGCTAGAGGAGAAGGCAGGCTCGCGGTCAGCGGGGAGCGACTGGGCCACGGGGAGAGACTCTTAACTTCTGTCAGGTACAAATAACCACGCCATTTTTCACCTCCTGATTTTGAGAGCCGCAAGTCTCCCCAGTCATTTGAACTCTACACACATCCCATGATTCAATTCTGACTCCGGACACTTTGAGAGGTACAAGCTACATGTATGTTAAATGTGATAGAAATGGTGGGTTTCTAAAAATGGCATCACATTGACAAAAATAAGCAAAAAACATGAAGCGGTGCTGTTTGTTTTAGGGTGTACAGATCAAGTAATTAAAAAAAATGGTACAAGTCAAAAGTTTGGGCTGAATTTATATTTCACGTGATCTTAAAGGGATAGCAGTCACCAAAATATTTTTTTTTTACTTACTCTAAGTTATTTCAAATCTATAGGATATTCCCAACATGATCTCATGGAAAGTCGTGTTATAGTCACCAAAATTATGATACATTTTTTGTGTCCATGGCATGAAATTCAGGTTTTTTGTGCCTAGAGCACAAATGTTTTTTTTTTTGTGTGTGTCACCTGCACAAATTTTTATAAATAGTTTTTTGTGACTGTGGCACGACTTTCATTTTATGTATTGTTTTCTCATTTGTTTCCTATTTTTAAATCGTTGCTTGGGGTTAGATTTGGGGTTTGGGTTAGGATATACTTTTATGTATTGTTTTCAAATTTTTTTCCCTCCTATTTTTAAATCATTGTCGCTTGGGGTTGGGGATAGATTTGGGGTTTGGGTTAGGATATACTTTTATGTATTGGTTTCTCATTTTTTCCCTCCTATTTTTAAATCATTGTCGCTTGGGGTTGGGGATAGATTTGGTGTTTGTATTAGGATGTAGTTATATGTATTGGTTTCTACATATTTTTCTTCGGCTTTTAAAACTATTCTCGCCTGGAGCTGGGGTTAGAGTCGGTGTTTGGGTTAGGATGTCTAAAAATGTAACAGAAAGTGATTCTAACTCTAACCCCAATCGACAATGGTAAGAAAATAGGAAAAAACAATGAGAAAACAATACATAAAATGAAACGGAAAAGAAAGTCGTGCCACGGCTATGAAAAAGACATTCGTGCTCAAGGCACAAATAAAAGCTGATTTTCGTGCCATGGACATGAATAAATTAATCACATTTTTGGTGACTATAACACGACTTTCCATGAGATCAGTCTGGATATTTTTCTGTGCATCACCAAAGTAGATGTTAGGCCGAATGTTGGGCCTGTATTTTAATTTATTAGCAAAAGCATTATTTACACTAAAATAAAAAAATTGAAGTTTGGACCAGATGTTGAGACCAACAAGAAGCCATCCGCATGAGACTTATTTAATATTGTTAAAAACCATCCCACAATGCACCACATGAAACATATAAGAGAAGTTTGCAACAAAAATTCCTTGTTGCACTTAAATTTTTAAGTTTAATTAACTTGAAATTATAATTAAATCCAACTTTCTTGACTAGTGAGGAGTTAATATAATAAAATAATAATAAAAATAATGTTGAAATAACTGAAGCTAAATAAGCTAGTTGAGTATGTTAAATGAATTGTTAATTTAAGTTGATTAAACTTAAAACTTTTAGTACAGCAAGGAATTTTTTACAGTGTAGTTTTTCTTTATCTTTATTTGTCATTGACAATTTAATAGTTGAAATTTCTTGGCATAACTGTGAATACCTATTTTATTTCTATTTTAAAATGATCTGAACACCATCAATAAACACGTCAGTGTAACATCAGTTTTTTCTGCCTGAATTCAAACAATCCACTTGTTTATATTCCAGTAGCAATTGTTATTGCAGAGGACTTTGATATTGTAAGCATCCCAGAGCTGCTAGATGGTGCTGTTTGGTAGCATTGCCCACCTGCAACAGAGAAACACTTTATGTGGACGTATATGCTTGGTTTCTTCATTGTAAAGTGTATCCTATTGACTCGGTCTCTTATCATTATGAGCATGATTTTAGTTGGAACAATGTGGAAAGCAGTAAAAGCGTTGACTTTGTTTGAGAAAGGCTCTTTTGTTTTGCCCAGGAGAGCTTATGTTTGTGTGCGTGTGTGTATGTCAGTGTCAGACGTCTGTCTGCCATGGCGCACATCAGTCATTACTTTGAACTATCACAAACGTGTCACTCCATCTCTGGGTTTGATGTGCGCATCAGATCAAGATTTTACACACAATCCAGCCGCTCTGTGTTCTGCACCATGCACCAGCATTGCTTTGTAAATAGAACGAGAGGAACAAACAACACACACACATACACATTGTTAATGAAACGATACGGCAGTAATTATTATGTTACATTTTAATAATGGACTCTGTGGTGTGCGGTCTTCACAAAGGGAGGTTTAAAAATCCAATTTTGTTTTTATTTCTGCTGTAGCTTTAATCAGAAAAGGGTCCACTAGAAAGGGTTTTCGAACTTTATGTCGGCAGGGACCCCCACATATGATGAAACCTTAGTCAGGGACCCCTTACCTAAATTATACATCCATATATCCAAATTTTGTATAAAGTAAGATTTAAACTGTGTTAGATAAATACTATGGGCTCTATTTTAACGATCTGAAACGCAAGTGCGAAGCGCAACGCGCAAGTGAGTTTGTGGGCGGATCTTGGGCGCTGTTGCTATTTTCCCGGCGTGAGAAATAACTCTTGCGCCGGGCGCAAATCAATAAGGGGTTGGTCTGAAGTAGGTTCATTATTCATAGGTGTGGTTTGTGCGTAACGTCAAATAAACCAATCAGAACGCTAGCCAACATTCCCTTTAAACGCAAGGGCGCAAGTTCCATGGCGGGTTGCTATTATTATGACGGATTTACCAGGCGCACGCCAGGAGCGGTTCACAGCCTAGGAGACCTACGTCCCTGTACGGGGGAATCCCACGCTTGCCAGCATAAATCGGGCACGGCGTGTAACGGGAGGTGGATCTGCCTCAGGACTTGACGCCAGCAGAGGACATTGCTGCGTCCACCCTCACCGCTGAAAGGGTTTGGGGGCTTTGAAATCGGACCCAAGAAACGCAAGCAAGGTCCAACCCCAAAGTACTCTTACAAATCAAGTTCATATACATTAAGGTTTCTTATGAAAACATTTTAACTATTTTTTACATAAAATAAACGTAATACAGCCACACAACAAAGTTATGAAAATATTTTAATCGTTATTTGCATGAGAATAAATAAAAACTATCACCACAATGCTCACCACTATGATTCCCCTTATCTCGTGTATTAATATTTTTAAGTGTAACAATTTATGATTTGCAAAAATAACTGTTGCATCTCTGTAGATTAGATAAGCAAAGTGTGTGCGCGTTGTGCACGCTATACATTATGGTCAAGCATGCGCCCTTAAAATAGCATAATGAACCACGCGCAACGCGCCACTGACTTTAGACTAGTTTTTTTTGGTTAGTAGCGCAATTGTTTTTTGAAACTGCAAAATAGCATAAGAGATGGTTTGCGCCGCAACACGCCTCCTTTTTGCGCTGAACCGCCCAGGGAGCGCAAGTTCATTCCCTAGTTTGCTGACGTGCATCTGTGGAGGGAAAAACCCCGCTGTGCGCCGGCGCAAAATACGAATGATACATGCGTCACTGACAAAGTCAATTGCGCTGGGTGCAAGATAGGGCCCTAAATGTGATATTATTAAAACAGCAAATGTTTATAAACTTAAATAATTGCCTACTGTACAAAGTAGTCCTTGTTAGGGATGCACCGATACCACTTTTTGGGAATACGAGTACGAGTACTTGCATTTCAGTACTTGCCGATACCGAGTACTTAATAAAAAAACATGATTTAAATTTAAAGGTAACAGCTTAAAGGCGGAGTCCATGATGTTTGAAAGCCAGTGTTGATATTTGAAATCGCCTAAACAAACACGCCCCTACCCCAATAGAATCTGGACCTTCTGTTGATAGACCCGCCCCACACATACGCAACCCGGCATTTGATTTGATTTGATTGGCTATAAGTGTGTTTTGGTAGTCGGCCCGTCTCCTTTTCCAAACCGTTTTTCAAACATCGTGGACTCCGCCTTTAAGTCATATAATTTAACAAAAAAACAAATGACTAGTTCCAGTTTGTTGTAAACTCTGCCTCTTTGGACAACACGAGGCATTAACCCCTTACACGCCGCTCAAACATAGACATTGCTCAGACCGAGGTATCGATTCCAGGTATCGGGGGACTTTTAACGAGTACGAGTACTTTAGAAAATGTGGCATCAAGGCCGATACCCGATACCAGTATCGGTGCATCCCTAGTCCTTGTACATACAGTAGACGACTCTGGGCCGGATCCACACCGAATCCGCACCAAAGTCAGCAGCTCTGGTGCGGATCTGGTGCAGATCCGGGCAAAAGAGTCGTCCACTGTCTGTATAAGGACTACATTGTAGGCAATTATTTAAGTTTATAAACAGTTGCTGTTTTTATAATATGACACTTACTATTTATCATCTGTCTGGGTAACAATTTTGTTATTTTATCTTTTTTAAATGTTTTGGAGATAAAAGATAAAATAAAGTTAACTTATTTCAACTATATTTATAAGTTATAACAATCATCTCTATCATCTCTATCTCTACAGTGTAGAGATAAAAATGTGTCTAATTTTTAATGTTACATTTTTGAAATAATGAACAAAAATACACTAAATGCATTGAATAAAATGTAATAAACTAAAATATAAATTTAAAAACATTATATATTTATTATTTATATATATTACATATACTTCAGAAAGATGTCAAAATTATTTTTTTAACAAAGTTCATTCTCTCTTCAAAAAAAACCCGAAACGTCTAAACCTTTACCAACACAGCGAAAGAAGTTTGTATTTCTGTGGCTTTCAGAAAAGATTATGATTCTTGATTTAACTTAATAAGGTGTAGCTGTCAAGACAACCTGCATCTAAGTTAAAAATGTATTTTCAATATGTAGTAAACATGCTCCGCAAAAACAACATTGCCTTTTGTTAAAATGTCAAGATCATTTTAAACAAACAAAAACTGCACTTTTTATCACCCACAGTCCATGAACCGTATTCGTTCATGTTTGATTTGGCTGTAAACTTTATCTGAAGGGTATCCTGTCTAGGGGCTCGTGCTGTCCTCTTCTTGTGCTCTCTTGATTTGAAATATTGTCTTACATAATGAAGGAGAAAAATAGAGCGTCTCTGTACTCCTGCGCCGGTGTCAGATTAATCAATCATTTTTAAACACAGGCAGGCACGGAGAGTCTCCTGCCCTGCATCCGTCGCATCTTTCCCCTGCTCCAGTCTAGCACGGCGGCGGCAATTCATCATCACTCAAAAAAATGAAAGCGCCGGCGTATCAGACTCGTCCTTGCCTCTTCTTGGTTTTAAACACAGAGGTGGGGGCTGATGGGTTTTGGGGGGCCCGACGGTGGGTTATGATCAGTGATGTAAGAATGGAGAGTTTTCCCTCGGCTCTCTTTTACTTTCTTATGCTATTTCTCTTAGTCTTCCTGTCTTTTTGTCTTCTCTGCTCTACTTTTCCTTCCCGGCAACTTGGCGACATTGAATTTTGAAAGTGCGGGACGTGGAAGGCCGTAGGTCACGATGGCTGAAGGTCTAGGGGCTGGCATGCAGCTCGAACAGGGGAGAAGAGGAAACGATTCATCCTAACTTTTCCCAGTGGAAACGGCGTTCCATTAAGCGTTTTCCATTTGTCCGGCATGGACGGTGGATTCTCAGAGGTAAAGTTTTGAATGGGCCTTTTCTAAAAGTGCACTGAATTACAAATGCATTTTGGCTCAAGTTGGATCGCCTGCATGCAGGTTTAAGGCCCAAGCCTTGCAGGTGAGGAGGTCAGCCTATTTTCACAGAAGACTGATAAGTTTAAGATCAAGTCTAATTCTCTGTTTGGCAGGCCGTGGCCATGGTGTGTTTTTGTGGTATCTTGTTTGTTGTTTTAACTCGACTTGAGATTTTTCTGTGGTCACACCTGTGCAGGTCAAAGACTCGCGCGGGCTTGCGTTGGTGCTTCATCTTAAACTCCAGCACACACAAACGCACATACGCTGACATTTAAAATCAGCCAGTAGATGTTCCCACATTATCCCTGGAGTATCAAGCCCTTCTGCTTTTTCAGTAGGGAAATGTCGACCTACGGACTAATTATCCCCATGTAATGCACAAACATGGCAGGCTGTTATTGCACTTTTTCTCGCTTCTCATCGGGTTTTCAAGCAGCCTCGCGACTCCAAACGTGTTTGTTTGTTTGTTTTTCCCCAATAGTGAAGTTCACAGCCCAAGCCAGTAAAGTTAGTATTTTACACTGTGATCAGGATTGACAAAATAACCTGTAACGTGTTGTGGCATTTGTATCTGTGTTTATTACGGATCGTTGGAATGCTTGATTATGATTGGCCAGTCGCAACATTTGCAGGTTTGTTATTCCCAGATAACAAAACTAATAACACACGCTAACTCGGATGCTGCAAATCATTATGACAGGTACTGTTTAATGTTACACAAAAATGAAATATAAATATGCATTTTAAAGGGACACTCCACTTTTTTTGAAAATATGCTCATTGTCCAGCTTAAAGGATAATTCCGGTATTTAACACTTTGAGTCTCATTTCTGGTTTGTTTTGGACGAACTACAGTGATGGACACAGAAATTTTGACAATGGGTCGTGTCTTGAGTTTTTGACTCGTTTAGAAGCGTCTCTTGACTGCTTCAGAATGGAAGTCAATGACCATGCACAAACATGCCATTAAAACAACACTTAACGTTCATTTTCAAAACTGTACTACTCACCGAGTAGTTTGTGGTGTTCGTTGATGATTAAAAACAAATATATTGGCGCAATGTATTATTTCAATCCGTGTTATTTGCTATAGTGGAACTATTTTTTCAGATAACTCACAACCGCATATATACTTCCGCTCTATATTTGAGTCTGAAGCGTTAGCACACTCGGCATGCCTGTCACGCATCCTGCGACAACAGCATTAGTGAAACAAAACACAAGAGCACTTTTAATAAGGTAGCCTTACATTTTTTCTAACAAACAAACACTCCCGTATCAGAAATTAACAGCACAGTAATTACTGACAACGTAAAGGGTAGGCTATTTAAATAAAACAACGAAAATTAATGAACGAAGTTCAACAAACTGTAATAAAACGGTAGCATACTTTCCAAATTAAGTTTATTTATAACACTTACACCATCCAATATGTTTTTTCATCAGCCGAACAATAAAGAAGATATTTGCAGAAACCCCAGTGCTCTGTCATGCAAGTCAACCGATCCGCACACTTTAAGAGCTAAAGCATATATATCCAATACAACAGTAATCCCCCATAACTCCGTGTGACATATTGACGTCTTGTGAAGCAAATCAATCAGTTTTTGCAAGAAACTGGACGTTATTTACAACACTATTAGCGTGAATGCCAAAGCAGGAAGCGCGCTTTCCGTTTGAGGCGATCTCTTCCACTGGTGGCGTTTGGTGGCTGTTGGCTATGGATGTTGGTCTCTCTGCGCCACCTATTGAGCGGGAGCGTGAAGTGCACTTCCTGCTTGGCAAAAGCTCTGCATTAACGCTGTGAAATATTAATATATATATATATATATATATATATATATATATATATATATATATATATATATATATATATATATATATATATATATATTCGAATCTCAAAACTGAAAATCGAATGTCAACCCACGGAACAAATATTCAAATATTCTGGTCCAGCCCTACAAATATGGGAAAATTTTCTTCTGAGAGAAACCGAGCGAAAAAACTGCAACCACATGTAAACAGACCATTTTCTGTTTCCCAGTGGCGGAGTGATATATCAGCGAGCAATCAGTCTTACAAGAGAGATCAATGGAATTTTACAAAATGCCAAATAAAACACGACAGAAACTGTATTTCGCTTCACAACTTGTTTTTAAACATCAACGAACACCACGCACCACTCGGTGAGTAGCACAGTTTTGAAAATGAACGTTAAGTGTTGTTTTAATGACATGTTTGTGCATGGCCATTGACTTCCATTCTGAAGCAGTCAAGAGACGCTTCTAAACGAGTCAAAAAGTGAAGACACGACCCATTGTCAAAATTTCAGTGTCCATCACTGTAGTTCATCCAAAACAAACCAGAAAGGAGACCCAAAGTGTTAAATACCGGAATTATCCTTTAAGCTAAATATTTGATCTCTACCGTTTTGGAATCTATTCAGCTGATCTCCGGGTCTGGCGCTACCACTTTTAGCATAGCTTAGCATAATCCATTGAATCTGATTAGACCATTAGCATCACGCTAAAAAATAACCAAAGAGTTTCAATATTTTTCCTATTTAAAGAGCACCTATTATGGGATACACGTTTTTAAACATCCTTTTGTGTGTAAGTGTGCATTAGTACATGCTAACGATATTCAAAAAGTACATACCTCAAAGAAAACGATGACGCGAGTTATCGTCTCTAACGTTCGAGGACTACAAAAAACACTCGGATTGTAGGCAACAGTTTACTTCCTGGGATTAGTGACGTAGATAAGACCAACATTATCATAGTTCAGCCCTCTCTGCTTTGCTTGGGTACGCCCTCAAAGACGGGGGTGGGGTGGGGAGCGAGCGCCGAGTCAGAAGAGAGCTAAAATGGCGGAGGTTGTGAGTCCCTGCTTTGACTCTGTTTGCAAACTCTTGTTTCATTGTTTAAGCGATTAAATCTCTCGAGTAGACGCTGTCTCTTTAGATGCGAGGGCAAAATAGCACTTTATGGACTTCCACAGAGGACATCATGTTTAATACGGTTCCGGAAAAATCCAGTCAGAAGTTGTTCACGGAGTTTTCACAATAACTGCTTCTCATGAACCGAAGCTGGACGTCTCCTCCTGAAAGTTGGATTAACGTTACTGTGCACTTCTGGATCACAGGCTGTAAGTATTCACGTTTATTATTTGCCTTTTACTGTACATTACGTAACCGGTAACCGGAGATTAACATAATGTGCGTGTAGAGCTAAGCTTGCAAGCTAATTGTCTTGTGTTGTAATACTGTATTTCATAAACAACGTACCATATTTACACACGTGTATGTTGAATTATGCAGGCTTTCGTTTTTTTTATCAATGTTGGTTTAGACATGTTTACAAACTTGCTAAGTTGCTAAGATAAATACAAATACAAATGCCAGCTAAACTGTTACCGGTAAAATTTGTTCTCACGATCAAACTCAAGAAACTCTAAGTACAGATGATTTGTTTAAAGTTATATGTATTTTACTGTTGTATTTACTTGAAGCTTTCTTAGATTTTGAAACGAAGTAAACACGTAATGTGTGTTGCTAATGTTGGGCCATGTAATATGTAATACATTTACGTTTTAATGAATAGTCTAACGATTTATAGTCGTTGTACTCTATTGTTATAATATTTCTTTTTGACTGAATACATGTTTGTTTTATTTGTCTATATCCTAGATTCGCAGCTGTACACATCCTTCTACACTGTATGCAAACATGCAACATCATAACACACAGTACAAGGAGTCAGACTGGCATATGAGGAGCAAAGGTGTTTAACACATATTATGTATTTACCTAGTTAAACCACTACCAGTCTTAAATGTATAACTGATGATGACAAAGTTTTTTTTCTCTGCATAATAATAGGAACCCAGGCAGTAGCATCGTTTCACAATGTTTCCATCACCATCATCAGTGGATGCCTTTGCCGTCCGTAGCCTGAGATTTCAGATTTGCAGCAAAAAAAATTGATTTTCTCATTTATTGGAATGCTGTGCAGGTATTTAAGTATTTTAGTAACTGTGTTAAATAAAGTAGTATTTACTTTTACAATAAATTAATTGCTTGTTTATATTTTACAGGTATTTGTACCTTGCAGCCATCCATTACAATGTCACCAAGCCGTAACAAAAGCAGGAGAGGAAAAGTACAAGGCTATGTTCCCAAAACACACAAGTGACATATCGTAAGCAGTAATGTTTTATTTCAAATACATTCATAATTAAAAACTTAATGTATGAAGCAGGGAAATAAATGATCAAAACAAAAGATTTATTGACTGCAATATTTCTACAGTTATGTGGAGGATGTGATCAGGCTTGTGTTTGATGAGGTATTTGAAGATAAGCTGAAGGAAACCCCGATTCCAATGGACCTGGCATCACAGTTTGAGAGACCTTCAAAGGAGGACGTGATTGCATGCCATCTTCAGTGCAGGGGTCGTCGAAAGCCAAAATTGTGACCGATCTGATCAGGAAGCTCCAAGCGTATCTGGAGAACAACACACGACAGGATGATAACCTTATAGTGTCGTCTTAAATAGCACCAGCTGACAAAGCTTTGCTGTGCCATTTATCTGAATAGATAGCTGTAAGAAATGAATTGAACAATTTTTGAAACAAGAGCACAATATGGTTACTAAAGTATGTTTATTTGTATATTGTTTAACATTTAAATATATATTTGTAATAAATTAAAAAAACTTTTGACTGATTATTATATTTTCTTTAAAGTTGCATCTTTTGTTCTTTTGGGTACTTTGTTACTATAATGATACTTTAGTGTTATTGGTTTAAAAATGTAATAAAACTTAATCTAGTCCTGCACCTCAAAGGCTTATAGTCGGTACAATAAATGTTCTGTGTGTAGGGATTTAGACAATTTGTGCAAAACCTGGATGATGAATCACGCAGGTAAGAGGCCCTGGAACCTGTTGCATTCTCCTTAAAACCTAATAAGTAAAAACATAGCACTTATAAGTAAGCAGTTTTTCATAATAAACTTTACCATAGTGAAATAATGTAGAACATTCATTTCAATTAATACTTTCTTTGTGCTACATTTGGTGTTTCCATATAGTTTGCACAGTAATATAGTATGTAAGCGGTCTTTTATAATAAAGTTTACTATAGTAAAATAATGTTAATAAGTGAAATAGTTTTATAATCATTTCAAATAAAACCTTCTATGTGCTACATTTGGTGTTTCCATATAGTTTGAACAGTAATATAGTATGTAAGCGGTCTTTTATAATAAAGTTTACTATAGTAAAATAATGTTAATAAGTGAAATAGTTTTATAATCATTTCAAATAAAACCTTCTATGTGCTACATTTGGTGTTTCCATATAGTTTGCAAAGTAATGTAGTACGTTATAATTACCTTTTGGATGTCTTTTTCGTCTTCGTTTAGCATTCTGGCAGAGCTAAGGACACCTAAAAAAGTTAAATCCAATCGCGTTCATTGACAGAGATCGTTTACATCGTAACGGCCGTCTGAACTCTCTGGATCGAGCTTGAAGTGGTAAGGCAGTACAGACACCATCATTTATAGAGAAATATAGCGCTTGTTTACGTTGCCTGTGACTCTCAGTCAGAACTGGAAAATCCACGCGTAGTCAGGGGCGTAACCTTTCAAACACACGCCGAACCCAGTTGACCAATAACAGTTGAGTAGTCATCTGACCAATCCGAATACACTAGACATTTTGGGAGGCGGAGACAGGAACTAAACCGAGCGTTTTCCAGACTGGCAGAAATCGGTGAGGTATGTAAGCAATTTATAAGACTCACAGTGCATTAGTTCAAGTTTTAATAACATGTATGTACTATGGGATATTACAATAACGTGCTAACGTGCTAATTTATTAGCATAATTGGTGCTCTTTAAAACTTGACTCTTCTGTAGTTACATCGTGTACTAAGACTGACAGAAAATTAAAAGTTGTGATTTTCCAGGCAGATATGGTTAGGAACTATACTCTCATTCTGGCGTAATAATCAATGACTTTGCTGCTGTAACATGACTGCAGGAGGCGCAATGATATTACGCAGGGCCTGAAAATAGTCCCTTGCCATTGAAAGTTACTAAGGGGACTATTTTCGGCTGCTGCGTAAATACACTGCGCCTCCTGCAGCCATGTTACGGCAGCAAAGTCTTTGATTATTACGCCAGACTGAGAGTATAGTTGGAGCTGGAAATGAGCATATTTTCAAAAAAAGTGGAGTGTCCCTTTAACAATATAAACTAACTTCACCACTGCCTCGGATACCCAAAAGTTTGTTTCCACCACAATAATGCAAGTATGTTCAATATAACACTGAGCATTGACATCTGTGTACTTGCATAAAGTATGGCCTTTGAAGGAGCATGCCTATGTAAGGAATAGACAACAAAGCACCTCACTATGTTTTGGATTGGAAGACAGCAACTAAAACTTGGCATTTATAAGCAATAGCTTTTGCATTGAAGTGAAGCAACATTTGTATTTCTCTATCCCCCTAGACTCTCCTCATTATGACCTCATGCACAAATCGTTCAAGAATACGCAACGTTTTTCCACATTTGATTCACATTAGTTTACGTATTAGCCGGGCTATTGTGTTCGGGCATGTTTAGTCATTCCATGAAGATCAGCATATGTTGTAGTTTGGATGGTTGTGTGCCTTTTAGGATTAGATAGCAAGTTTTCTTTGGTCAACTACTGTAGCATTAATAGAAAGGCAACATTGGTTGTCCAGCTAAACCAGCGGTCATAATAATGGCTATGCGGGTCCATCAGCTAACCAGAAGCAAGCAGACTGGGCAACCATGGGTTGACATTTTATGATTCTTCAGTTTTTTTATTGTGATCTTTGAGGTGGTCGGGTTCTTATGGCCTTGCCATTTATTGGCGTATTGAGACCAGAGGATAAATAAAGCAGCAGGACACAAGCTAGGTGCTTTCGGAGAATTGCACTGTGTTTGTTGCGGAAAAAAGCTGAGTGTGTAATATTGTAAATGAAACCTTACCCTACCCTCGCTTCTTCTGAATCTCTCCCTGGACTGTTTGGTTTCGTGTTAAACTCCAGAAAAGAGAGATGATGGAGAAGAATCCAAAGTCATATTTTCTCATTATTTTGTTTACGCGCCGAGGAAGGGGCCAAATGTTTGGAAGTATGGGTAAACTTTGTTCCCAAAGGAAGGTGAAGAATTGCACAAGAAAAAAAATGACACAATAAACAGTTCTTGAATTGATCGGTAGTATAATTCAAGTTGCTTTCGGAAATGGTTTCAATTGTTGATCACCTCAAAATCTGAACGGATGATCTAGGGAGTTTTACAAATGATTGTTACAAAGAACTTTTGGCAAATTTAATGTGTTATCACTTAAATCCCTTACAAACATTAAACCATGGTTTTACTACAGTTAAAGGGGACATTTCACAAGACTTTTTTAAGATGTAAAATAAATCTTTGGTGTCTCCAGAGTACGTTTTAGCTCAAAATACCATTTAGATAATTTATTATAACATGTTAAAATGTGGGTGTGTCCTTTTAAATGCAAATGAGCTGATCTCTGCACTAAATGGCAGTGCCGTGGTTGGATAGTGCAGAGCAAGGGGCGGTCCCCTTCTGACATCACAAGGGGAGCCAAATTTAAATGATCTATTTTTTCACATGCTTGCTGAGAATTGTTTACCAAAAATAAGTAACTGGGTTTATCTTTTTCACATTTTCTAGGTTGATACAAACTCTTGAGACCCAATTATAGCACTTAAACATGGAAAAAGTCAGATTTTCATGATATGTCCCATTTAAAACAACAACAGCAAAAAATGGCCAATTATAATCAATATGCAAAAAAAAAACGTAATGTTAATTTTTGTAACAGTCCAGACATTGTTAACATTATGTTTATGTGTAATTTGAATGCCCCTTATTAACATAAAGCAATGAACTTATAAGGATTTTCAGAGGGCTACAGAAACGGGATGTTACCAAGACATAAGAGAAAACTGGAGGTGTAGACTTACCAACACAACAGTGTGTGAAAATCCATGAAAATCACATTTCCAAATTCGTCGGATTTATGAGAGCGCCGTAATTACTCCAAAATCAATACGCATTGTAAGCTAATGAAAATGGTCTTTTGAAAATAAAAGCCATAGGCGCTGATTATCTCCCCAAATGGAGGAAAAACATCTAACCGCAAAAAACGAGGAAGTAACAGGAAAATGGATCTATAATGACCATCCTGACAGACACCCTTGGTGTTTTTAGCCAATGTAAATGTAATTGTGTTGTTTTGTCAATGCTCCGAAACACAGCGCTTTTCACCGCTCCTAATTCAGTAAAGACCATGTGTGGTGGAAACCAATGTGACCGAGCCAATGCCGTAATTTAGGCCCAATTATCCAGGTGAGGAAAGTGCGGTTTGGAGAGCTCCCAAATTACACAACCTTAAAAGATGACGGTGGTGGTCGTGAAACCATATTTTGGTTCGTTCGGTAGTCACCGGCTTCTTTATTAAATATATTTTACGATAGCTATTACAGTGTTGTGAAACACGATAGCAACTGTACTGGAAAAGTGGTATATATTACACACTATAGTATTTCTGGTATATGGTAGTATTTATAACATTACAGTATAAGTGACTCCCATAAAGAATTAAGAGTATTAAACAAATATTAAAAGATTAAATTATTTGCACTCACAGTGACTCCAGACACCAATTACACACAAGAAATACAGCACAGATTTATCTGCTGTTGTTGTTGAACTGACTAATGAGAAGGAATGAGACGCATTATTTGCCTGACAGGCTTGTTATCCAGAGTAAACAAGAAAACATGTAGCCAATCATACCAAGACACTCAGACATCCAATATGCATCAAATATGCAAGGCCAAGAAGATTACGTATGAGATGATCTCACCCCCAAAATATTACAACATTAAATAAGAACAATAAGTAATGATAACAGCAGCCTTTGGTTAAACAAATTCGACATGATTTGTTGATTAAAGCATGGATTTATTTTCAAAAATTAAATGACTGGGCATTACAGGTGAGCAACACCAGCAGACAACATAAAAAATAAATAACAGCCACATTGTCATCACTTTGTCAGGGGCAGATCAATATAGCAAATTAAAGAGTAAATAAATGCAACCACACAATATTACACGTTTAAACTGAAGTACAGAAAACATCTACAGGCCACAGCACAGTGTGTTTTTATAATACATTTTGGGCTACTGTTTTGTATGGACACTTTGGTCCCTATTTTAAGCTCATGGTCTAAATCACACAGTCTAAAAGGGCGTGTCCGAATCCACTTTTGCGAATTTAACGACAGGAAAAATGGTTTGTGCGCCTAGCACACAGTCTAAAATGGTTGTTCCTATCTCGTAATGAGTAATGGGTGTGTTTTGGGTGTAACGTACAATAAACCAATGAGAGTCTCATCTCCCATACCCTTTAAAAGCCTGTTGTGCTTGCGCCATGCCACTTCCCTATTTAGATGGCGGTATTTGAACTGAAAAACTAATACCACCAGTTTAAGATTGATGTTAAAAAATTGCTCTAGCCAATGTAAATGTAATTGTGTTGTTTTGTCAGTGTTCCAAAACACAGTGCTTTTTAGCGCTCCTAATTCAGTAAAGACCATGTGTGGTGGAAATCAATGTGACTGAGCCAATGCCGTTAAAAAACAGCTCTTTACACCTTCTACTGTCTCATAATCGGTCCTTATTCATGTCCAAGAGACTCAATAATAATCTTTTACATTTTAATCCTTTAATTTTTCATATATAAAAACTTTGTATGCTGCTGCACACCCATGTGTGTGATTACTAACGCGCTCATTAAATAACAAAAACAATATTACGCCAATGGCTATTTTAGCCACAAAATAGCAACGCGCCAACAATGCGCCTGAACACACCTCGTTTTCAGACCAGAACACCCATGGGCGCAAAATTGGCCGCAAATGCATTTGCTATTTAAACAATGTGGCGCTAAACGTGAAAATGATAATTGCGCCGGATTGAAACTAGCAAAAAACACTTGCATCACGCATTGCGCTGCATTGTGCGGGGTGTATAATTGGGCCCCTCGTTTTCAGACCATGGGCGCAAAATTGTCCGCAAACGCTTTTGCTATTTAAACAACGTGGCGCAAAACGTGAAAATGATAATTGCACTGGGTTGAAACTAGCAGAAAACACTTGCGTCGCGCTGCATTGCGCCACATTTGCTATTTAAACAATGTGGCGCTAAACCTGAAAATGATAATTGCACTGGGTTAAAACTAACAAAAAACACTTGCGTCGCGCATTGCACTGCATTGCGCCACATTTGCTATTTAAACAACGTGGCGTTAAACGTGAAAATGATATTTGCGCCGGATTGAAACTGGCCAAAAACACTTGTGTCGCGCATTGCGCTGCATTGCGCGGGTTGTATAATTGGACCCCTCGTTTTCAGACAATGGGCACAAAATTGTCCGCAAACGCTTTTGCTATTTAAACAATGTGGCGCTAAACGTGAAAATGATAATTTCACCCAGTTGAAACTAGCAAAAAACACTTGCGTCGCGCATTGCGCTGCATTGCGCCACATTTGCTAAACAACGTGGCGCTAAAAGTGAAAATGATAATTGCATCGAGTTGAAACTAGCAAAAAACACTTGCGTCGCACATTGTGCCGCGTGTATGATAGGGCCCCTCGTTTTCAGACCATGCGCGTAAAAATGGGCGCAAATGTATTTGCTATTTAAATAACGTAGCTCTGAACATGAAAATGATAACTGTGCCAGGCTTAAACTAGCAAAAAGCACTTGCGTCAAGCTTTGCACTGGGTGTATGATAGGGCCCTTTTTCTTTAAGCAAAACAATTCTTTAAAAGTGTTGTTTTTCGTAATGCCATTTTTTTGCATTTCATCAGCTCATTTGCATTTTAAAGGACATTTTTGCTCAGGCCTACAAAGTGGAAATTTTAACATGCTATAATTAATTATATGTTGAGTATTTTGAGCTAAAACTTCACATATGCACTCTGGGGACATCAAAGACTTATTTTACATCTTAAAAAAATCTCATAATATGACCCCTTTAAGTACAATTCCTGACCGTTATTTGTTTTCTCTGTATCCACTGAAAAATAATTATGCAGGGAAAAGCACAACAATTGTTTCCACCAAGAGATAAACCATTTTAAAGAAATGTTACTCTGCATGTCAAAGTTGGTTCCTTATCAGAAAAATAAGCAAGTTAAAACAACCAAATGAGAGAAAGGCTCTTGATGTCTTGTCATAGCTTGAACTTGGATCTTGCTATAGTTAGTTAACAGTTAGATTTTACTTGGCTAGAGGCCATCATCAGTACAGAGTAGATCTCCAAACCTTGTGAGACGCATTTAGAAACAGCTGAATAAAGCTTGAATCTGACGATTTTTTTGTGTAGTTATTTCAGCTGGTCATGATGGGCCCGATAAAACACTATTTACTTTTAATTTAACTTACCAAATAAAAATGAACGTTTAACAATATTTTTACCACAAAGTATAAATTATGATATTTACAGTACTACAAAGTAATTTTACAACAATGGCAAAGTGTTTAACTATGAGACTTATGAGTACTTTCATGGTGCCAATATCAATCCCACAATCCATTGACTCGCAGCTTACATTTAAATAAACTTAAAATGCTGTCGACTGGTAGACATATTTTTTTTTATAAATTATTCAGACTTCCTTTATGAAGTTTTGTTTTTAAAGCCTGCATATATGCTTTTCTTACAGCATTCTGCATAACATTTCAAATATGTATACATCTGATCTCAGGTAACAATCTCCAGTTTTAGGTTTTTTTTCAAAGCAATATAATTATTTATCACATTGCAATCGATTATAACACCAGTGGTTTTAACCTTTCAGCACAACTAAAGCATTTCCATTCACTCGTGCCAAGCGGCGAAGTCGATTTGCGCTCGTGATATCAAAAGTACAAACCATGCCAAAGTCCACGTGCAGTTCTGTGAGGGGGCGTGGCTTTTCAGCAGCTCTGATCACATGCAGTAGGCATGATGTTTATAACGCCTGAGGGAAACTCCGCAACTGCGTTGATCCATCATTTAATTGAAGATGGGCTCCTCATAATTAACATTATTTAGTTTTAAAACAAGCTTTTATAAAAGTTTGCTTTTCCTTGAGGCTTTGATAAATTACAGACAGAGTTCAGAACAACTCAATCTGCTGTGAGAAATGTGAAACAAACTAATATCAGCCCAAAGGTATTTAACTAAATATATGTTATTTAGTATAATCCATTTTACATAGCAACTCAAACTTAAATGTATAAAAAATAAAATAAGGGAACAATTGTTATAAGCTACCAATATACTGTACGATCGAATTTGGGTCGTATACAGGTTGCATTTGGGTCGTTTTGTGAATAATGAATACCAGACGTGTAAAATAAAATAAAAATCTTTATTATAATCAATTGTGAGACGGTGATTCAAATATAAGTAACTACATATAGGCCAGTATTATTGTTTAGAAAGGAGCTATGTACAGGTATAATAGTCAATAAATGCATTATATGTTTAATAGTTAATGCATTGCACAATAATAAATAAATAACAAATTCATGCAAAATGTCAATATTCATGCATGCAGAAAAATATTTGGAAAGCCAAGTTATTTATAGGCTTTTATATGTATGTAGCCTAGTAGACATTATTTTTTCTCACATAATCCCATAACAGTAATAAAACTGTATTATGGTGCTTTCGTGACTTTATGTTATAATGCAGAAAATTTGCGCTCATATAATTTAAACATAGGCAAAAAAGTGTGTCTCCAGAACCCAGTGCGCACACATCCATTCATCGCCCATTGACAGTCTCTCCCTGTTCATGTGTTTGACTGAAGCTCTCACTAGCGCTGCCAGTGGACAATCAAACGTACACACCCACCTCTGTCTACACTCGTCTGTCCAACATTTCTTACTTCTGCTACAAAATACATAGCTACATCAAATCTCTCAGCTCTAAACCTCAAACCGGCGCATCGTCAAACACCAGCAATAGCTCAAAAAAGACCTCTTACAATACAACATGGAGTCCCCTCCAGATCCAGCGAGCGACCCGGGCAACGGCGTCTCAGAGCCGGTTACCCCGGTCAGGGAAACCCCGGTAAACCTGGAGACCCTCCGCAAAGCTGAGCACCAAGCCCCGGTGCGCAGGCAGAGCTGCTCCAGTACCAACAGAGGTAAGAGACGCGGATTATTTTGAATCGATACGATACGGATTCTCCGTAATATTGATGCACAAAACTTCAAAGTAAATTCGTTTGGAAATCAACTTCAATGGCGCGCCGTGCGTAAAACAGGATTACGAATGCGCTTGTTTATTGCAAAGCGCGTAATAAATGAGAATAGAAAGCATTTGTGAAACGTATCTGATTTAAAATATGCTTTACTCAGTTACTGTCGCTCCTCATGGACGCGACTGAAGATCCTATTGTTGGATATGTGACAGCACACCGTAAACCAAAATTATGGAAAAATGCATATCTTAAATAAAACAATAATTGAAGTGAAAGTTTCATTGTGCTGAATATTGTGGTATGCAATAATGCAGTACATAAAAGCGCAGTTATTTCACTGATGCCAAGCTCATTTCTTTAGTCTAACTTAAGTGGACTGTTTAACTGAGGCAATGTGAAAATGCTCACGAGGAGCGCAATGCTTTCATACTTGTTTAAGTGTATTTGTTAAGGTATAATACTGTTTATATTTCATTCATTGCTTGTCAGCATGCTTTTGCATGGCTTTGATGTCTGATGTGAGGTGCAGAATGGCATTTTTTTCGGATAGATCAAACATTTTACGGATTTCTACTTTTGCAATTTAAACGTGCTGATTTAATATTTAACTTTTATGGGAGATATGTCTGAATCGGAGTTGTTTTACAGTAGAGACAGTAGGCTTTATTAGCCACTCCCCCTCCACTGTCTCCATTCAACTCGGCTCCTTCAAGTTCAGCGGAAAATAAATCAGCGAATATACAGACGATAAAAGTGTTTTATCGAGTGAAATACCGCGATACGAACTGCCTTTTAACAGTCGTCCAAGTTGTTATTATTCTATGCGTCGGGTCCACGGGTATATTTAGAGTCTGATATAGTGCACGCGGAATGTAAGCTGGTTATGTAACAACTTTAGCCATAAACAGAGAGGAGCGCGCGCGCGACACAGGAGGGGAATTCATTAGATATCTCTGCAGCTTTTTTTCCCCGCGAACTCGTTTCGAAGTTCATTGTTTGCCGCCAAATGTCAGTTTCAAGTTCAACTCAATTTGTAGGGTTATTAAGGACTTTGTTTCACTTTGGTTACATATACTTTCCCAGCACTTGGAGTTATGTAATAGCAGACAGAACGGGCAGGTATAGAGAGGGACTGTCCGGATGGGAGTTTATGCAAGTTTAAGTTAGATTTTTGACACAGGAAGGAGACATTGAGATACTCCTAACCTGCTGACCTACTGTATATCCACTCCCACCCTTTACAGCAAAGGACTAAGTGTGTAAAGTAGTAGTAGGGGAAGACAAAAGTAAGCACTCCTCATTGGTGTTATGTAACTGTCGTGTGAATGGCCAGCGGATGAGAAACCAAGTGTTCATCTGCTTCACAGTGTTTACTTTTACAGATTTTGCACTAACAAAGTCAATAGTGACTGTGTAGAAAGTAAAGAAGTTTGGAAAAGAGAGGCTGAGATGATTATTTTGCCACCCAGACAATATACACAATCAGAAAAATGGTCAAAATATGTACCCCAGCTAAAAGGGACGGTTCCTCTTTCCATTAAGAGGACATAAAGAGTTCATATTATTCCTAACTGTATCTAATAGTAGGATCGTTTTAAAGCCCCATTGACAGCTACAGTAGGAACCATTTTTTTCTAATAATACAGAGAAACTTAGAAATGTGTATATACTTGCTGATACCCAATTTTTCTTTTTGGAAAAGATAAATATCAATATTACACCGCAGTATACGTTTTACCAGCTGTGACAGTTAATCATATTTTGCCTGCTTAAACCGTTTTAAAAGTGTGGTCGAGTCAGATTTCCATAATTACGCACAGTAGGACACCACATGCGAAACTGGTTTATAATTAGTTTACCACAAGCAGTTTGTGGTTTTGCTTGTGGTCCGTGCAGTAAGTTTATTTTGAACTTTCGCTACATTGGCTGTGATCGTGGTTGTCAGAAGCAATCTCAGCGCAGGGATGAATTAAACCACTTTTTCAGAGGGTCTCCAGAAAAGAAGCACACCATACTACTTTCTTCTCAAGAGAAGGGGGAATAAAACTGAGGCGTTTGGGCATTTGGAATGATTGGTTTAATTTATGAAAAATTATTAGAACTGTGTTACTTAATTGAAATACGCCTTTTACAAATTTTATTTAAGAGAGACATTGGGTCATTCAAGATTTTATTTGTCACACAAATAGTTAGGCTGTATGGGTATAAAATTATTACAAAATTAACTGAATTAGAGGAGATACAATCTATTTACATTTAGAAGAATGAAAAATACCTAAAAAAAAGTAGAATATATTGATTTTCAGACATTTTTATCCATAGGTATGGTCTTGACATTAATTTCTTACAGTATGTTTTTAGGCATTAACTCACATGGACAGCATTTAAAGGCATAGTTCACCCCAAAATGAAAATTGTGTCATCATTTACTCACCCACATGTTGTTTCAGACCTGTATAAACTTCTTTGTTGTGCTAAACACAAAGAAAGATACTTTGAGAAATGTTTGTAACCAAACAGTTTTGGGGCACCATTTACTTCTATAGTATTTTTCCTTTGCAAGTCAATGGTGCCCCTGCTTCCTGCTTGATTACAAATTTCTCCCTTTGTGTTCAGCAGAACAATGAAATATTTACAGGTTTAAAACAACTTGAAGGTGAGTAAATGATGACACAATTTTTATTTTTGGGTGAACTATCCCTTTAATGGGTGCATTAGTAATATATTAATTCTTTATATAGTTTGCATGCAATTTAAGGAATGGAATAATTTTATAAAATCTTATTTAAGCAAAGGCCTATAGTTTTCAAACTTTATTGCACACATCTAAAATGATTTAACACAGGACAGTAAACGATCTGCCGTTGTGGCTTAGTTTTTTTGGTGTCAAACATCTGAAGCATTCTCTAAATTACAGTGCATCATTCAGATGTTGTATTTAAGTTTGTCCACGGAAACCGACATCTGGACATTTAGCAAGGAACACATTTTCCATTTTCACTTTTATACACAATACCCGTCTGTTTGACCATACACAGTCTGACCTTTCTTTCTTGATTTCTTGCCACTTTCTTGCTTGAATTTTTGCTGTGCCTGAGCGCATTCACCAGTGAACTAAGAGTAAGTCACACATCAGCTTTGACCTTCTGTGAGGTTATAGGCGAAGCTGAAAACTGGCACTTGATATTTTAACCCCCAGGCGCTGACACTTGACATCTTATTTCAGAGGGGTCTTTTGTGGGATAACGGGGGTCAGACAAACAGACACACAAATACTTAAATCATTTCAGAGGGTAGTATTACCTTCGTGTGACATCCTTCAAGGCACATGGATAACATTTAAAACAATAATAATGAGTTGTTTTTTTGGAGAGAAAGGTTCAGGCTTATGTGATGTAGCTTAAGAGCTTTGGATCTATAATGAAGGTTTTTGCTTCAAACGCTCTGCCTTGACACCAACATAAAACAGTGATTTTTCCTTGGAGCAACATGCACAGACTTTCATACTGTATGCAATATAACTAAAAAAGTAAAACAAAAGTGTATTGAGAAAGTCAATTTTGATGTCAATAAGATCTACAGTAAATGCATTTTGTAAGTTTTAATAAGTTAAAGGTGCAGTGTGTATTTTTTAAAAGAATCTCTTGACAGAAATGCTAAATAATATACAAAACTATATTGTCAGGGGTGTATAAAGACCTTTCATAATGAACCGTTATGTTTTTATTACCTTAGAATGAGACGTTTTTATCTACATACAGAGGGTCCCCTTACATGGAAGTCGCCATTTTGTGCCGTCATGTTTCTACAGATCCCTTAACGGACAAACTTTGTCTCCGACAATGACATGTTTGTCCGGTGGTGGCTACCGTAGCTTCTATATGCGTTTCAAAAGCAAGGGGTGATCAGTGAACTGAGCCATTGGTTGCAATTCACAACCTCACCACTAGATGCCGCTTAAATTTACACACTGCACCTTTAAAGGGATAGTTAAGGAGCTTAAATGCAAAAGCCGCTAAATGCTACCTCCATCAAAAAGGTCCTCTCAGCATGTATTATGTTCATTAACTCTTTCACCGCCAGCGTTTTTAAAAAAAGTTGCCAGCCAGCGCCAGCGTTTTTCATGATTTTCACCAAAGTTTAAGGCCTTCCAGAAAATGTTCTTCTTTAAATAAATAAACAAACAATATACCAAATGAAAGAACAGACCCTCTGCTTTCAAACAAAAAAAAAACGTTTCATCCTACCTTTAGTGGTTCTTTTGCAATCAGCTTTTGAATATGGGTAGGTTTTTGCAAAAACACCATATTTTGAGCAAAAAGCAAAAATCATTCCATATTTGTGACGGACTTTTCATAGAGATCCGATTCAGAGCGATCTTTAGAACAGACACGGACATGCAGCAGCTTGCCATAGGGCAATACTTCCGGTTTTAAAAAGTTGCGGAAGGGCGCCACCTGGTGGATAATAGCGGTATTGCGGAAAGACGGAAAATCTCGTCATTGGCGGGGAAGCGTTTTCTCTTAATTGACGAGATATCTCGTCAATGGCGGGGAAAGAGTTAAATACCTTATTTTCAAATTTGCTTAAACTCCACCTCAGGTCATTCATAAACAGTTCTTTGTTGGCAGAATCTGTAAAACATCACGTTGATTTTTTAGCAAAGTCCTCTAAGTGCACGGAAGATGTATTGAATGAACGATAGCACATGAAACTACCGTGGATCACATCTAAACTTTGGTCCCTTGCGAGAACTTGGACCTGAATACAACCTAAATATGGCAGTAATATGGATCAGAGTGCCCCCTAATGTGTGGTTCAGGTTCTTCATTTTTACATCTTGACTTTCTACATTAGCAATGTTTCTAGTTGCATCTTTAGTGATTTTGCAACTGTTTATTATTTCTTGCCCAGAGAAGTGAAAATTTTTCTTCCAAAAAAAGCTTACATGCACTTAGAGGGTTTTGCTACCGAGCCCCTAAGGTGACATTGGAGTTAAAAACAAATAAAGTTTAGTTTCATGTGCTCACGTGAAACCTTCATGTGCAGATTTTTTTTTTAAAGTTTAGTTTTGCGTGCTCACGTGACACTTTCGTCTTCACATGCGCACGTGATAGATTCACGTGCGCACGCAAAACTAAACGCGATAGTTTCACGTGCGCACACTAAACTAAACCTTTATTTAATTTTTGCTCCATGTCCCCTTAGGGGCTCCATATTTTGCAGCTAAAGAGGGTCAATTTTTTAGTGAAATTTGTAAAAAAATCTGTTTAAAATGTTTCTTTATTGACATTAAAGTTGGAATTACCGAACATAAGAACATAAGAACCTAATAAAAATTGCTTATTTACAAGAAAACATGCCAGACGCACTTAGAGGGTTTTGCATCTAAACTTTTCAGTTAACTCTGGAAGTGTTACCATTTTCTCATTATTTACTCACCCTCATGTTAAATGTTTTATTTTATGTACCTTGAATTTTTGGGAGAACTATATATTTATATTAATATATTATATTATATATATATATTAAGATATTATGATCATTCAGGTTGATGTCACTTGCTTCCCCCCTTACAAGCTGTGTCTATGGCACACCTCTGCAATTACACATGCATTTTCTCAAATCACTAAGGGCTTTACATCCATCAAGCTTGAGTAGATTTGTAATGTCATTCGCTCGGTTTAATGCGCTCTTCCTGTTAACTTTCAGGCAGTGCCTTTTCCCGTTTAGTTTCGAGCTCGTCCGCGGATGCACATGTGCAGAGCGGCGCCGTAACTTAATTTCTCAGTTATTGGAAGACACTGTCGAATGACTGTGGGGTCTGCCATCTGTGAAGTACTAGCCTATAATTACTTATTAGTTGGCATAGTAGACAACAATATTTTGCTTGCTCCCAGCCTCAGTGTCAGATCGTAAAATCTGTCACCTGGCGACGTGCAGATTGACTCCCTCCAGCGAGGGGGAGATTTCGAGCCAAGCTGAGATTTTATTTCAACCCGGCAATTAACAGATATCATGCATTGACACCGGTTTTTAATGTCACGCCGCCCAATGCGATTAACCCGGATAACTGTTCAACATTACATCGCCCTACCTGTTTTTTTAACAGCATCGCTTACTCCTGGCTGGGCAAAGATATGCAGTTTCATGCTGTTTTAATGGACCAGACACCTCTTAATGGAAGTCTGGCCGTGGCTGTTGTTTTTGTTGGAAGGTCAGCGTTTTGCTGCTAAAAATCGTAGCGTGGTGCAGGGCCTCAGTCTGCAGGCTTGTAATGTTGCAGGCTGTGGGCAGGGGTGGTGGCGTATGTTTACCCGGTGATGACAGAAGACGGATGGGGTGTAGAGGAGCGGAGGCCTCTAAACAAGGTTTCTGTACAAAAAACAGCCAGAGTTGGAATGTTATTTCTTCTGAAGAGCCTGTGACATTCTCGAATACCTGGATAAGGGTTTCCATGTGCTTTCAACACGCTTATTGGGGAAGTTGTGTTTTTGTGCTGATCTAGAATCAGTCGCCTCCCCAAATTTGCATCTGGAAAAATAGGGTGGATCTTTAAAAAAGGAAAAGAGCTGAATTAATAATGTGATAATCAAATGACTCTTATTAATGTAATACAATATACAAAGTGCATGAAATAAATAGTTTAAAAAAATAAAAATTAAACCAAAAATTAAAATTCAGTCATCACTATATACATTTCTTTGTTCTGCTGAACACAAACAACAATATTTGTAATCAACCAGGAACCAAAACCACCATTGACCTTCATAGAAGAAAAAAATACCGCTATTGAAGTCAATGGTGCAGGGTTCCCACGGGTCCTTGAAATCCTTGAAAGTTTGTGAATCTGGTAAAAAATATGTTTTTGAAAATAAACACACATAGATACAGGTCATTGAAAGTGCTTGAATCTATTTTGTGCAAGAAGTTTTCTGGAAAAATTCCATTATTCCTTGTGTGGTGTAGGATAACAAAACAAAAATTCTAGGCTTTTTAAGCACACATGCTAAACTGTTTGCTTTAAATGCTTATATCTTCTGTATGAGAATGTTTATTCATACCAAAAAATGCTTTTTTGCATAGTTGTGTTTAACACATGAAAACGTCTCGGGTTACGTATGTAACTGTTGTTCCCTGAGAAGGGAACGAGACGCTGCGTCTCCCTTGCCATACTTCCTGTGTCGCTGTGTAAAGCCGTCTTTGGCAATATTTCAGAAAGCAATATACTTCTTGACTCCCGCGTCACCCTGTCTTTGTCGTTAAGCCTCACCATTGGTTGAATTTGATATACACATTCAGACGCACTTACCCCTGGAGGCTTCTCAAAGTGTCACCACAGTGACGCAGCGCGAGTTCCCTCGAAAGGGAACTGTAGCAATGTATCTTAACAGGTAACACGATGTAACCTTGAAATGTGTCCCCACATTTAGTCCTTGAATTTGAGGATATTGGACCTGGAAAGTCCTTGAAAGGTCCTTGAATTTGAAACTTAGTGAACTAAGATGTGGGAACCCTGATGGTTCTTAAAAAGCAGAACAAGGAAATTACTACAGGTTTGTAACAACATGAGGGTAAACAATGACAGAATTTTCATTTTTGGATAAACTGCCCCTTTAAATCAGCATAAAGACATAGAAGTACTACTGTGGTTAATATTTACAATTTAGATAACTACATTTATGCTTTGTGGTGATACGTAAATGCATCCTTTTCTTTTTTATTAATATTATAACACTGATTATTACATTGTGCTTTTTTGTCATACTGTAAAATATTTTAAAATGTCCTAAAGCAGACTTTTTTCATTTATGCAAAATACTAATTCTTGTTTCGATTATGAAGTGAATCACAACATTTTATAGTATGTGTGGGCCATTTTTTAATAATCATTTCTAATAATGGAAGGCTGATTTCAGTTCAGTTGAAGTTCAACTGAAGCCAAACTGATGCCAATCAGACGCCAGGCCAACATCCTGTAGAGAAAACACAAGATGATGATCACTATTTGGCAGACTCCCTCCTGACATAATGATGGCTTCCCCCTTCTTGTTTTTGATCATCAGAGGTGTAATGTTTCACACCAAGATGGGTGTCAGTACGATGTGTTTGCTCACAGGGTTAAGCCATGCCATTAATGTATTTTGTGTGTGATCTACCATAAATAAGCAGTTAACACTTTGATCCATTAAAATATTCCTATTGCTCAATAGGCCTTATGCCCAGCTGCACTACTTCCTGAACTTCAGCCAGCTCCTTGTTTCCTGTCTGCCATTATTGGACAAACTGATTCATGCATGTGTGCCTGACCTCAGTAGTCACAACAACAATAATCAGACACACCTGGATTAATCAGTTTGTCCAATAATGGAAGACAGGAAACAAGGAGCTGGCTGAAGTTCAGGAAGTAGTGCAGCTGGGCATAAGGCCTATTGGTAGAGCCATGCGTTAGCTCTGCAAAAAAAGGTCATGGGTTCGATTCCATGATACAGAGTTGCTGATCGAATGTATAGATAGAAGAGAATAAAAATGCATAAATGTAAATGTGGTACATCGAATTTCCACCAGTGCTGTACTAGTTTTAAAGATTGATCACAAATATGGATTATATTAGATAAAGACCTCAAATGATAGATCTCAGAAACCTGTATATCCCATTTCAGCCCTTTCACATGTGGATGGGTTGAGGACAGCTTAGCTCAAAGTCCAGTTGAGTTTATCTAGTCACACATTACATAACCGTTACAATAAAGATATATTAAATTTGTAGATATCACACAATAAGACTTGCCATGCACCTAATCTGATCACATCTTAAAATTTGCATACTCTTTTCAAAGTAAAACACATTTTATAAACATTTTACTGTTTTTACTGTTCTGTTGCACTGCTTTCGAAGTTCTTATGCTTTTCAGAAAACTAGGTCTTAAAAGTTTATAAGTTCCTTGCCATCTGAAAAATATTTTGGCGTGTTTATCAAATTTGGGCTACCTTGGGTAAAAGTTGACAAGAACTGTGTCCCACATCTCCTATATTGATCATTCATGGATTATTAATGATGTGGTGTCCAAATTAAACCAAGTTTAGCCTCTTTGAACTAAATTCGCAAGTTTTGCCCCGATGGGAGGGTTTATTTTGGAGTTCAAGTCACCGGTGGCCAAACTGGGGCTGGCAAATATGCCCTCAGCTGTCACCGAGCACCAGATTTTCATGTAACGTTTCCAGCGGTCGGGGAACATCTCAGATCTACGTCCCATTTACAGAAGTCAATATCTGAGACTGTTTAAATAGTAATGAATTAATGCACTCCAGATGCATTATGGGAAGACTTTAAAGAGATCTAAATTTACTGTAGCAAGGGTTGCTGTGACCTAACTAGGCCTGCGATGTCATGGGGCTCGAGGATACGGGATGACCAAGGTTGATGATTTTTTTCACTATGGGATTAAAGGGCCGTTCACATTATAACGATAACTATAGATGGATTTCAGTCACGTGACCTTTTATGTCATGCCGCCATCTTTAGGACCTACCGAGTACCAGTAGGCTATTGACAAGCATTGGCTACCTTGCTACGATTTACGGATTTCTTATCTTTTACTGTCTATGATTCTTACGGATACAGTAAAGGGCTACGAAAGACAACATGTCGCATCTCGACTGTCATGAAAATAAACGCTACTTTAAAAAAATATATCTTGGTTAGGGTGTGATGCCTACTCGATCCCTGATGCGTTCTTCCAGCCGCTGTCCGCTGCTACCGAACTACCACTATTTTACAACATAAGAAGGCGCGACACAACATGAAACTTTGCTCGAAGTATCACCTGGATCTCTACACATGAACGCGAGCATTGAGAACATTGTTTGTGTACACAGAGTTTACTAAAAAGAAAGGTTTTGTACAACTGACTTTGGCTGTTATGGTGTCCGCTTGTCATCTCTGCCAGACGTAAATAATCGATTTCCGAAGGGGAATGAATGAATCTCATATGAGGCACCTTTTTCAACTAGAAGGTCAATATTGTTTTTCATTTGCGCAAAACAACGACTTATCCGTGCATTTTTATGGAACTATGCTTTAGGAGATATCAATCTTTACAATCCTCCCTCCTTACGTCGCAATTGGAAATCGATACATCTTGACTGGGAAGAAGGCGGCGAGCGGACGCCAAATCATCCAAAGTCAGTTGTTCAAAACCTTCTTTTTAGTTAACTCTCTGTTCACAAACAATGTTCTCAATGCTCGAGTTCACGTGTAGAGACATAGGCGATACTTCGAGCGAAATATCATGTTGTGTTGAGCCTTCTTAGTGTTGTTAAAATAGCGATTTTGATGCTCACAGCATATTGAAGGCATAGCTTCTATTTCTTTTGCGACCACTTCAAGTCTTCAAAATGGCGGAAGACAAGTGAGTGACGTCAGCTGATATCCATGTATATGAGCGTCAACATTATAACGATAACTTAATGCCAATTCGCTCACTCGCGGGGCACTCGCGCAAATACTTACCTTTAATGACATTAACTTTTATTGGATATTTCTTGTAATAAAAACTGCAATTGTTTACATGTCACTGAATATGTAAATATGCTGTACTTGTTGCATTTACACAGTGGGTAACCATGCAGATGTCCTCAATACGGTGGGTTTCATTTAAAACAGTGAAACAGTTTGTCTAAGTTAATCTAAATTAATATCTTACCTTTTTTTTATTAAAGTTAATATAAGTTAATATTTAAAATTTTGGTGTAGTCAGTGTGGTAGGAAAAAAGCATACATAGTAAATTTCACAACAAAAGCATCAGTGCTGGATACCTGAGGAAATTTAATTTTATAGACCTCCGCATTGAGCTTTTCATTTGAAGTGCGCGTGCACTTGAAGTTCAAATAGATTTGATTGGCTGTCAATGGTTAATCGTTCATCAGGTGGGGAAAAAACGCTCAGGGGTGCGTTTCCCGAAAGCATCGCTAGCCAACTACTGTCGTAAGTTTCGTCGTTACTGAAAAAGTTCAACGATTTGGTGTTTCCCGAAACCATAGTTCAAACGAACATTCACAAGTTGCATCGCAAACTTTTGTGGTTTGAACGACAGCTCTTTACCTGTCGTTAGAAGCATCGTTCCTTTTTATTATAACATGTAGACTTACGTTGATCATGCTTTTGAACAAAATAAGCAAAAAAAACATGTAGTACAATGTATATCCATAAAACTGTATTTGACATCTTTAGGTTTGTAAACCGAATTAAAGTGCTGCATTTGAAACTGCGCATGTGCGCAGATCTACGAGCTTTAAGACCCTGGGGAATCCCTGGGAGGAGTGACGTATAAGGGAACTTGCGCATGAATTAAATATCTTGAAAATAAACAACAGATAACTAAATCACAATAACAAAATCAGTCTTCCGATGCAATTTATGTTATTTACAGCAGTAATCTGACATTAAATCGATTTACACAGATTAATTAATACTTCACCACCCACGTGACATCATCAACTATGTTGTTAAACCAACATGGTTCAAACGAAGAATGTGCTACAAAGTTAACGTGAAACAGTTGTGACAAGGTAGTTCGTTTCTCCAACTATGCATCGTACTATAGTGTTTCAGCAGCTACCTTGTCACGACTGTTTCCCAAAACCACTTTTTGTCGCACATTTGTCGTTTAAACCATGTAAGGTGAGTTTTTGATATCACATGGGAGGTGAAGTACTAATCTGTGCAGATTGATTAAATGTCAGATTACTGCTGTAAATAACATACTATATTGCATCGGAAGACTGATTTTGTTATTGTGATTTAGTTATCTGTTGTTTATTTTCAAGATATTTAATTCACGCGCAAGTTCCCTCTTACGTCACTCCTCCCAGGGATTCCCCATGGTCTTAAAGCTTGTAGGACTGCGTAGTTTTTAAATGCAGCACTTTAATTCTGTTTACAAACTTAAAGACGTAAAATAATTTTTTTATATATTTAGAATGATGGATATAGAATGTACTACATGTTTTATGCTTATTTTGTCCAAACGCATGATCAACGTAAGTCAACATATTATAATAACAAGGAACGATGCTTCTAACGAAAGGCGAAGAGCTGGCGTTCAAACCACAGAAGTTTGCGATGCAGCTTGCGAATGTTCGTTTGAACAATGGTTTCGGGAAACACCAAATCGTTGAACTTTGTCAGTAACGACGAACCTATAGTTGGCTAACGATGCTTTTGGGAAACACACCCCAGAAAGTGATCCCAACGATATTGTTCGGTGTATCTTTATCGTTATAGTTATGGCGTGAACTCCGCTTTTGTCTTTAATATAAAACGATTTTTAAAACTAAATTTTTTGTTATAGTTATAATGTGAACGGCCCTTTAGGCCCTAAGTCTTGATAGTAAACGTAAAGCACAGCAGCTATTGTATGCAGCTTTGTTATAGCTCAAGCATGTTGTACATAAACTTAAACATCCAGAATGACGCTAACAGAAAATCTCAATCTCACCTTGTCATCAAAGTGTGTATTACTTGTGAAAAACGATGCATTCGTATAGAGTTACTTGTCATAAAAAGTGTGAAGATTTCCACCTAGAAGTTCCCAAAATACATTTGAGGTTTTTTAGAATAAGCAGAGACGGGCAGTGTTAACTTCAACAAAAAACTCAAAATTAGTTGTGTAACAATGAGGAAGCTGAGAATGTTACAGAAAGTCTATATTTTTAGTTTTTTTTAGTGTTTCGGAGGCTGGGTTTAGTCTTAGCTGAACTCAAAATTATCCTACATTTAGCATTATCGAGAAAAGTAATTGTCTCTGTTTCCACTTGTTCGTCGTACTCTCCTACTGGAGGCAGCGGTTGTGTAATGTTGTCTGCTTTTCATCTTAAAAATGTTCCCCCACAAGATGTGTTTACCATTCTCATAAACGCAAGTTCAGAGACACAGGAGAGACATGAAAAAGTCGGCCGTTTCCTGAACTCGACTTGACATTTTTGATTCCCTCCGGTTTCCAGTTTATGTACGTGTCTATTTGTATCAGAATTACGAGTTGTTAAAGTCACAAAGTCTGGCTTAATTCACATGCGTTTCTCTTCATTTTCTTCCTGTGGTATTTCTCTCCTGTGGTCTCGTGAGTTAAGCGAGCATCTATTCTTCACCCTCCTGCATCAAATTGAATTTTTAGTTCTCGTATCCTGCGTGTAATTTTCATTTATTCATCCATTTCTGTGTATAATTGATTTTGACTCATCGTTCAGATGACTGAGTTAACCGTCTGCTCATTAAAACAATTTCGAGTCCCCCAACAAATAAAAATGGGGCTGATCAGAAAGATAAGGCGTGTTTTGAATTAGCGTCAGTCAATGTACTTGATTATTCATATATGATTAAAAAGCAGATACTAATCCAGTAAATAAAGGGGAAAATCAAACCGAAATCTGTCCCTTCAGGTGCGGCAAGCTCTTAATCAAATTATCTTTGCATCCGGGCTTGCCGTTTT
Source organism: Paramisgurnus dabryanus (assembly GCF_030506205.2). Classification (NCBI taxonomy): domain Eukaryota; kingdom Metazoa; phylum Chordata; class Actinopteri; order Cypriniformes; family Cobitidae; genus Paramisgurnus; species Paramisgurnus dabryanus. The sequence goes on from NC_133359.1 coordinate 7,787,825, forward strand.
CTTCAAACACCCCCTGTGACTCTCAATGCAGATTATAATCAGCTCCTATTTCGAGTCTTTGATTAAAATCGCGCGGGCTCGGACAGACTTTGTTCTTCCTGTGCCGATTCAGCCAGCTAATTATTAATATTGGAGTCCTACTCTCTCTATATTTTTTTATTCACCAATTACAGTGAGCCAGTGGACCAGAGTGGTTAAACAATGCCCATAACTATTAATCACATTGGATATGAATCCATTAGTCCATTCTTATTTAAATGTCTTGCAGTGTTTGGGAGGGGACAAGGTCCACGTTTTGTCCTTCTGACCTTCAACTTGTGTCTCTCAGGTCGAGGTTTGGTGTGTGGTTCTACCATCATTCTTTTGGCTAGATAGGAAATTATTTAAAACTTTTATTCAATTTTTTAACTATTAAATGTATAGATTTGGTTGTAGCAAAACCAAAGCTTCAGTAGTCGATGCCACAGTTTTGAAACATAACAATATTTCACATGTTTAAAGGCGGGGTGGACGATTTTCGAAAACACTTTGGAAAGGAAGTCGGGCTGACTACCACAACACACTTGTAGCCAATCAGCAGTAAGGGGCGTCTCTACTAACCGGCATCGTTGCCTGCGTTGCGTATGTGTGGGGCGGGTCTATCAAAAGAAGGTCCAGATTCTATTGGGGTAGGGGCGTGTTTGTTTAGGTGATTTCAAATGTCAACATTGGCTTTCAGAGATCATGCACACCGCCTTTACAGGGGACATTTCACAAGACTTTTTGAAGATGTAAAATACATTTTTGGTGTCCCCAGAGTTCATATGTGAAGTTCTAACACAAAATACCCTATAGATAATTTATTGAAGTATGTTAAAATTGTCACTTTGTAGGTGTGAGCAAAAAGTGCCATGTTTGGGTGTGTCCTTTAAAATGCAAATGAGCTGATCTCTTCACTAAATGGCAGTGCCGTGGTTGGATAGTGCAGATTAAGGGGGGGTATTATCCCCTTCTGACATCACACGGGGAGCCTAATTTCAATGACCTATTTTTAACATGCTTGTAGAGAATGGTTTATCAAAACTAAGTTATGGGTTGATCTTTTACAAATTTTTTAGGTTGATAGAAGCACTGGGGACCCAAATGTAGCATTTAAACATGGAAAAAGTCTGATTTTCATGATTTGTCCCCTTTAAGTAATCTATATAAAAAAAAATTGATTACTGTTTTCATCTTAAAATCTGACCCAAAAATGAAAATGATGTCATTATTTACTTATGATGGTAAGCATACAGGTGATGGTACCCATTGTGTTCCAGGATAAACAAATACTATGGAAGTCAATGGATACTGCCAACTGTGTGCTTACCATCATGTATTAAAATATATTTTTCTTTATTCTGTTAAATACAAAATTGCACACAGGTTCAGAACAGTAAATGATGTTAGAATGTTACATTTTATGTGATAGTTCACCATTTAAACATAAACATTAAGCATTGTGATCCAAATCATTTAATTTATGATGTTACAAATAATTTTAGCTAGTGTCCCTGTCTGTGTAATCTCAGTTAATATTAGAGATACTATCAATGTTACATTTTTACAGAATGTTCTTTATGTAGGACCATTATTTGTAAATCACAAAAATGACTTTAGATAGGTTTTTACAAACAGGGTCAGATATGATAGGAACTTTTGGAAACTTTGGATTGTTAACTTGTGACCAAGTCTTTCTCGCATGATGTCATAAACAGAAGATGAGATTTCTCTTTCATGCAATGAATAGTTAATCTGAACTTGTGGATGGATGACCAAGGGAAGGAATTGATGGAGCAGTGATGAAGATCCTAATCCTCAGTCAGATGGTCGTACTCACCGGACCCCGGCAGTGATTGAGAACCGGGCTCTCTCGCTGTCACGTTTGCCGAACCAATCGCGTCCCTCCATCTTCGTGCCGAAGTTTATCCGGCTTATCGATCAGTGTTTTACCACTTTATTTTCCTAATGTAGTGCCGCGATGCAATAATTAACCCCGTGTCAGGTTATTAAAACCCTATTTTTATGTGACAGACAGAAATAGATACAGAAATAGGAAGATGGAAGCCATCAGTTAACGTTCAAGGATTTTGAAATGTGAAATTATTCCTTCCCAAGACCCCATTATAATTACTGCATTAATTTCATATTAAAAGATTGAAGTTTTTGCCACGTGTCTAGCAGACGTATTGGAATTGATTGCATTTTAACGAAGAAAAAGTTTGTCGAAGCACAGTGGTGCCGAGGTCGTGAGGAAATTGTTTTCAGCTAACTTCCGCGACACATCTGTTGGCTTTCGGTTGGGTGGGTTGGTTAAGGTTTCATGCTACATTGGTATGAACAGAAATTTGACTCAGCTTGATATGAATCTACATATTTGGCTATCTGGTCATCGGCTTTCGTTCAGCCATTTTAATTTCCCCATAAAGATCAATATAACATTGATATCTTTAATATTGACTGAGTAAGGTTTTGAAACAAGTATGTAATCAATAATTGAAATCAAACTTTGATGCTTCTAGTCATCATTAAATTATGAGACTTTATACTGTTGGGTATAAAACAGTATCTTTATACAACAATATACAATCTATAGCAAGCCTTTCCTTACCTTCCTATGGCTTTTTGTAGCCAAACGCCACAATTTCAAGTCTACATTTATTGTGTTTAATGGTACATACTTGTGTAAGGACATTTGGCTTCTGCAAACAGGCTTGGTTTAGTTTGGCAAATCATTTGAATATGAGGTTGTTTTGACCCACACTTAGGGAGAAAGCTTGAACGCTGAATGATTGTTTGACTTTTCACATTGGTACGGTCGAAATTACACCTGTGCTCTGCCCCGCAGACCCACTTTAAGAAAACGGGTGGCGTTGAAATGATTACGTGCCAGACTATTTATTAGACACATCTGTCATTGGTCATCAGCAGGAGTACATTTGCGACTTCCTTCCCTCGTGAGGGCGATCGACCCTTTGGCGTGACGCTGACATGTGTGCGTGGCAGTTTGTCTGCTTTTCCTGAAACGCACAATCTGCGGTTTTAATTGATATAGAGAATTCTCATTATATTTCAATTTGCATGCGGGGTCCCTGGGAGCGTCGGGAGGGGTCCGGCGAGGTTTGTTAATTGCTAGCTGGACTCAGATTTGCTCTGTCTCTTACCTGGCTGAAAGCCACTGTGACTTCTCAAGGAGCCACTTCATCTTTGTCAGGGCCGGGTGGAAATTTGCTGCACGGATCTAATTGGACAAAGTACCTCTCAAAACCTCAACAATCACTCACGGGTCAGATTAACAGAGCCGGTTCCCAGTCATTCTCGCGCGCTTTCGTCTTCTTATCGGCCCTCCGTTGTGCACTCAGTCACTCAAAAGCACGAGAGATGGAAACAAATAAAAAAGATCCACAAGAGATGCATTACTTCAATCTGTCAAAAAGACAGAATTAGTTGTCATTGGTGCAGACTGGAACACATGTACTTCGACTTCAATGAAGCTAATGAGTCATGAATGGAGCATGTAAATGATATTGCGCCTGACCAGACGCTAGTCATGCTTGGCACAGATTATCCTGTTTTATGTGGCATACTTATTTGGCACAGTTTCCAGTACCCCTGTGATATCTCCGCAACACAGAGTTTACTAATTTGGACATTTGGTGCTAAATTCTTGGGTTTATGGTTTGTGGGAACTGCACTGAAGAATAAGACAGCGTAACACGATTACCAGGACGACTGTCGATGCGGTGCAAGCTACTGTGAAGGTAAATGAGAGATGCTAAAAATGTCAATGAGCCGATGGTGTAGTGGGCAGTGCTCCGACATATGGTGCAAGCGCACTTTCATTCCAACTTCGAATTCCGGCTCAAGGTCCTTTGCCGATCCCATACCCCTCTTTCCACCCTGTCCTCTCCTGTCATACTGTTTATCTAATAAAGCCAAAAATGGCCCAAAAACATAACTTGACTTACTATACCCAGCCTAGGGGCATATTTTTGGTATCCGACCCAACTGTATTACTTTTCTTTTTATACTAAACTTCAACGATTCCTCTTGCACAGACGGCTCAGACTGGAAACCGACACCAGGAGTAACCAAGAATTGACTAATAAGTACCGTCAGAGCACAAAAGCTGGCAGCTGGGATGCGATGCCTCTGTACGTACTCCAGGCTGGTGATTTGATCCCACGTGGGAAAGGGAGTGGACGGGAAAAGATTGATGACTGTGTCCTGAAACAGACAGATAATACCTGATTGAGCCCTAAAGGCTTCGGGCCTAGCGCAGTACACGCTGAGCTATAGGTGAGCGATACCCTGCCGACACCCCCGAAACACTCTGTGCAAATTCATGGGACACATTAAAGGATTATTCCCAGGGAGGTTGTGCCAACATAGCCCAGAGCATCGCACATCTCCTGATCCGAGCGCTGTTCGCACCTGGGAGAAAACCCACATGCGCTACAGTCTGCGCCGTCATTTGTAACAGAGCTGCAAAGTGCATTAGGGGAATGGACGGCACGAATATAAAACACAGAAGCATGCAGACTGATAGACATGTGCAAACTGATAGGACCAGTCTTAATGTTTCTAACATTTGAGAGATATCTGTGATATTTTGTTAAATGTTTTGTTAATTGATTAAAATGGTATAGTTTGTTAAAAGAAGCATAATGTCCTCTTATTGGTATCTGAAAACTATTAAGATTTGTCAACATATGAAATGGGCACAAAATGCAAGAGGCATTTACCTGGTCTAACCATATTTGTACACAGTAGATGTCCCCCAAAGATATTAGCATATTTTGTGGTGTTGCTAGGTAGGTGTTAAGAGTTTTTCGGGTTGTTTTAGGGTGTTGCTAGGCAGTTGCTGAAGTATTTGGAGTTGTTTTTAATGTATTTTTATGCAGTTGTTTGAGTATTTCGGGTGATTTTAGGGTGTTGCTTTGCAGTTGCTCTAGTATTTGGGGTGGTTTTTGGTGTGTTGCTATGCAGTTGTTAGTGTTTTGGGTGTTTTTAGGGTGTTGCTATGCAGTTGTTAGAGTGTTTTGCGTGTTTTTAGGGTGTTGCTATGTAGTTGTTAGAGTGTTTTGGGATGATTTTTAGGGTGTTGATATGTAGTTTTTAGAGTGTTTTAGGTGGTTTTAATGGTGTTGCTATGCAGTTGTTAGAGTGTTTTGTGTGGTTTTTAGGGTGTTCCTATGTAGTTGTTAGAGCGTTTTGGGTGTTTTTAGGGTGTTGCTATGCAGGTGTTAGTGTGTTTTGTGTGTTTTTACAGTGTTGCAGTGTAGTTGTCAGAGTGTTTTGGGTGTTTTTAGGGTGGTGCTATGCAGTTGTTAGAGTGTTTTGTGTGTTTTTACAGTGTTGTTATGTAGTTGTTAGAGTGTTTTGGGTGTTTTTAGGGTGTTGATATGTAGTTTTTAGAGTGTTTTGGGTGGTTTTTAGGGTGTTACTATGCAGTTGTTAGAGTGTTTTGTGTGTTTTTACAGTGTTGCTATGTAGTTGTCAGAGTGTTTTGGGTGTTTTTAGGGTGTTGCTATGCAGTTGTTTGAGTGTTTTGTGTGTTTTTACAGTGTTGTTATGTAGTTGTTAGAGTGTTTTGGGTGTTTTTAGGGTGTTGATATGTAGTTTTTAGAGTGTTTTGGGTGGTTTTTAGGGTGTTGCTATGCAGAGTGTTATGGGTGATTTTTAGGGTGTTGCTATGTAGTTGTTAGAGCATTTGGGGTGTTTTAGGGTGTTGCTATGCAGTTGTTAGATGGTTTTGGGTGGTTTTTAGGGTGTTGCTGTACAGAGTGTTTCAGGTGGTTTTAATGGTGATGTTATGTAGTTGTTAGAGTGTTTTGTGTGTTTTTACAGTGTTGTTATGTAGTTGTTAGAGTGTTTTGTGTGGTTTTAAAGGTGTTGCTGTACAGTTGTTAGAGTATTTTGGTGTTATTAAGGGTGTTGCTATGCAGTTGTTAATGTTTTTAGTGGTTTTTACAGTGTTGCTATGCAGTTGTTAGAGTGTTTTGGGTGGTTTTTAGGGTGTAGCTTTGCAGTTGCTGTAGTATTTCTGTTGTTTTTACGGTGTAGCTTTGCAGTTGCTCAAGTACTTTAGGTGGTTTTTAGGGTTTTGCTATAGTTCTTAAGAGTGTTTCGGATGGTTTTTAGGGTGTTGCTTTCAGTTGCTCTAGTATTTGGGGTCGTTTTTAGGGTTTTGCTGTGCAGTTCTTATGAGTGTTTTGGGTGGTTTTTAGGGTGTAGCTTTGAAGTTGCTGTAGTATTTCTGTTGTTTTTACGGTGTAGCTTTGCAGTTGCTCAAGTACTTTAGGTGGTTTTTAGGGTTTTGCTATAGTTCTTAAGAGTGTTTCGGATGGTTTTTAGGGTGTTGCTTTCAGTTGCTCTAGTATTTGGGGTCATTTTTTAGGGTTTTGCTGTGCAGTTCTTATGAGTGTTTCGGATGGTTTTTAGAGTGTTGCTATGCAGTTTTTAGCATTTCAATTGTTTTTAGGGTGTTGCTATGCAGTTGTTAGAGTGTTTCTGTGGTCTTTAGGGTGTTTCTATGCAGTTGTCAAAGTTTTTTGAGTGGTTTTTTTATGGTGTTGCTGTGCAGTTGCTTAAGTGTTTTTCGATGGTTTTAAGGGTGTTGCTGTGCAGTTGTTAGAGTTTTTTGGATGTTTTTAAAGGTGTTGCTAGGCAGTTGCTTGAGTGTTTCAAGTATTTTTTATGGTGTTTCTATTAGTTGCCCGAGTATTAAGGGTGTTACTAGGCAGTTTCTTGACTGTTTTGGGTGGTTTTTGGGATGTTGCTATATTGCTTGAGTTTTTACATGGTTTTTTGTGGGGTTTTGCTAGGCAATTTCTCAAAAGTTTTCGGTGGTTTTAAAGGTGTTGCTATGCAATTCCTCAAGTTATTATGGTAGTTTTTATGGTGTTGCTATGCAGTTTATGGTTTGTTTGATGATTGCTTCTATGATATGGCTTATGTCCCTTGAATTTAACCTTAGGTTTGTTCGCTTACATTAAAGTGATAGTGCAACTCTTGACAATAAGCTACAATAAGCTATCATTTATGTCTCATGTAACCATAGTAATGCTGATGTTTGCTTTAGCAAGCACCGCTAATCGCATGTCATGTGTAGTTAGTGTAAGACTGAAACAGCTTAGGTAATAAGTGACAATCAAAAAGACGTTTGTAATTGAAGTAGGAGCTTATCTTGCATTTACAAGTCATTTTTTTGTTGTTTTGAAAAGGAAATGTCAAGCTTTGATGTACACATCGGCGGAGGTGGTATATGAAGTATTAAGGTGTTTGAAGTAACTCCCACAAACATTTTTCTTTCTCTGTTATTTCTTCCTTTCATTGAAAACCACAGCTGCTTTGTTGAGACATCAGAGCGGGCCAGTGGCCAGAGGAATGTGGAAATAACTCTGTGTTGAAACAAAAGTGTGTATGTGTGTGTTTGTGTGTGTGTGTAGTTACCTGAGGCATTGCTTTGGTTATCTCTCAGCAGTGTAATCTTCATACTTTGACAATGTACCAGCCTGACCTTCCTAAAGGATCTGAAGCCGTTTTACCTGACCCTTTGCTTAATGCTCTTAAAAAGCTTCCTTGAAAACAACGAAATTGGCTTTCAAATAGCTTGTTTCTGTGTGTGGGTCTTCACGTGTTTGTGAAAATGCATCTTGCCTGAATGGCACTTGCTTTTTTGTGCATCTGACCAATCGCATGTTGAGTTTTGACTGTATAAATTAAACATAAGTGGGCAAGCAACTGGCCTGACCCTCTCCCATACATGCTTAGTTATTATAGCGGACTTAAGCAAAAACACAGAGTTCGAGATCATTGCTGTCACACCAAAATTTTACCACATGACAAGACAATAACACCCATAATGCATTGCATGCATACAGTAGCAGAAAAATACACCAGAGCCCTGTTTCCCCCAGCACGTACAGTTGATTGCCTGTGCCGGCGCACACGTGCGGGGCAGATGGCAGAGGGCTGTTGGATAATAGATCTCAATATTAACTCAAAACCATGCTGGGTGTGTTGGTGGATGTCGCTTGGTAGAGTAAGAGAGAAGCGTTGACCTTCTGTCCTGTCATTTAGCCCCTCATGCCCCCCTGCGCTGCGCTCAAATTACTTTGTTTTACCCAATTAAAGGAGACGGCTGAGCATGGCGACCATGGACATTTTTCGCTCTGTGACACGCGCCGCAATCTCACCTGGACACGTTGGACGTTAACTCTGTCATCGGGACATACGAGGAGAAGGATGGAGGCAGAAAGTCTCAGAGATTGATGCGGTGGCACCTTACTAAAAGCAGCGTAAAAACTGTGGTGGTGAAATGTCTATAAAACAATAGAAGAGTTGATGTGCTTTCTGGTTTTAAACTCCCCTCGTGCCTGCATGGGTGTGGTCTTATTTGTGATGACATACAAATGCTTTGTAAAGCCAATGCTATCATTCCTTTTACAAAATCATTGCTTCTTAATGCAATATGAATTGTACGGCGAGCCAACCACCAAGATTTCACCACTGTGGAAGTCACTTTTGTTTCTTTTCATATCTGATGACAGAAGCACGTAGCACAAAGACAATGCGCTGTAGTCATGTGTGTGTAAACTGTAGACGGGGTGTTTGATGGCAGTGGGGTTTAACAGCCATGCGAGCACAGATTATGTGCTCGAAGGGGCGGACGCCTGTGCCAGCAGTGACAGTTGGGCTGGGATTTGGTGGGGGGCTCAGCCGTGCGGCACGGACCCGGCACGGAGGACCCATTGGGTCCGATCTTCATCTCCCCCTCGCAGCATCTCCTTGCAGGGACGCGGGCTGGCCGGCCCGCCGGGGGTAAACGGCCCCTGTGTGTCTTGATGAAGAGGCAGTAATAGCAGGAGACTTTTGAAAAACGATGCGCTCTTTGAGGACGAGCATCTTTTACGTCCATCCAGCTCCGGCTTGGCTGGGGTTTTGTCGAATTCCAAATCTTTGCTGTGATGCCCGCACTGTCACGCCAGGGGCCCGAACGTCTGTCATTTGTTTTACTCTCGACTGAAAGTTGATGGTTTACCAATAAAGCTCTTGAGTGGATGTTTTGATGGAGGCATATGGAGAAGTTTTCTTTATTTATGGATACGGTGAGAGAGAAAGTATTGTATTAACAACCATAAATCAGTTTTATTTAAAACATTTGTAAAAACAGGATTAAGGTCTCCGTCACAGTTTGCTATGTGTGATTGACAGAAATCTAGGCTAAAGTCTTATAATCTAAGTTTGATTTCAGTCATTGATTTCACATTGACATGATCTTAGTAAGTCAATATTAAAGTCAAAATGAAATTGAAATTAAAAACTTAAATTTTTTTGGACTATTTAAAAAAAAAAAAATATCTGTGAGCTTCATTCTTTAAAAAAATAATAATGTGCACTCATAATCTTTAATCAAAATGCTAATCTCCTCCCCTCCTCAAAACGGCCTCTCTTTAGGGGGCGTGTACACCAAAGCATTTAAACGCAACTAAGACGCCAGGGCGATGCCACCTGTGTGTGCTTGCCAGCGTTTTTCAGCTGGGATCTTTGGTTACTATGATACTTTTGTTTTGTTTATCAGTCATTGTAAGATGTGTTGGTTGGTTGTTGTGATATTTGTTCCGCCCCTCCTCCACTGTGATTTGATGGTTGAGTGAAAAGTGACATTGACGAGATAAACATTTCAACCAAAATTTAACACTTTACAAGTCTGGGCGCTTAGCGCTGAACGTAAAAATACGGCAAGCGCTGGTGCGGCGCCGTTCAAAAGGAATGACTCGGGGGCGGGGCCCGGGAAAACATCACATTGATTAGCCGTTTATAAACATGACCCAACTTCCAATCAGTTCTCGATGGACAAATTCAAGTCCCGCCCTACCTTTGTTATCATTTCAGAAGCCATTTGACTCGTATATACGTCACGATGCGGAAAATAAGGCTATCACTACTTTAGTTTCATTGTTTTTTTAAAGATATCAAAGTTATATTTTCACAGGTTTTTTACGATATGTTGATTATGATGATTTTATGTAAAAAACAGTAAATCACAAAAAATTGAATAATTGTTAAATATTATGATACAGTAGTTATCCCATGACCTCATGTATATTAGTTATATGCAAAGATATTTAATATTAAAGGGCACCTAATGTCCGATTTACGATTTTACATTTCCTTTGGTGTGTAAGTGTGTATTAGTACATGTTAACGATTTATGCAAAAGGTACAAACCCCAAGGTAAACCATGACGCGAGTTATTGTTTCCAATGTAAATCTCTTTTCTTGGACTACAACAAACACACGGATTAACAGTTTACTTCCTTGTCCGGATGACGTCGACAAGACATTATCATAATTCCTCTCGCTTTGACTAACAGCTTGTAAGTTAACTCCTGTCAGCATTGCATTGTGAGCGAATCTTTCAAACATGGTAAGGAGCGTTACATTTCCACCTGACGTCAGAGGTATTCAGGCCAATCACAACGTACAGATTAGCTGACCAATCAGGGACACAGCTCTTTTCAGATCGATGAGTTTTGTACAAAATCAATGCGTTTGAGGAAGGCAGGATATCTGGAGCAACAAAAATGTACGATATGTGTAAAATAATGTGTTTTTTAACTATAAACCACACAAACACATTGTATTATAGCAAATGCACAAAATAACGTTGTTTTTTAGCAATGAAATAGGTGCTCTTTAACACGATGCATCAGTCGTATTTATATTAATGGGGGAAATTGCAACTATCCAGTAGTCCCGCCTTTGAGTAAAAAGAGCCAATCGTCAATATAAAAGAATGACATCATCTAGGGGAGGTAATTTGTGCATGCGCAGTATCTGACAAGTCTTGCTTCGGCAAGACCTGGAGGCGTTGCAAATATGGCGGAGCAGTGACGCAACTTCTTATAAAGACTTTATTGTATATTAATAATGTATTAGTTATATATTACTACAGTATTAGTATTCACTTAACACATTTCAGCCTTTTCAACCGATTTGTCGAACCAACGTTGGTTTATTTTGTTTTTTTTTATTGATTGAAAAACAATTCGGTCTGTGCTTGTAATAAAGTGTATGGCTTTGCATTTAACACACTCATATTTAATACAGTTTCAAGCAGTTTTTCTAAATTATTATTGTAGAATAAAAAGAATTATGTATTATTTCTAAATATTTTATTTATTTATTTATTCTGCACGCCATTCCAGCATCTATATCTCTATTCATGGGAAAACTGGTTAATCCATACACAAGTTGATCTACACAAGTTGATCCATATACACAGGTTGGGGGAGGGACAATTAGGTGAAATGTATCTCCAGTTCACCTAACCTACATGTTTTTGGCCTGTGGAAGCAAACCGGAGTACCCGGAGTAATGCAAACATGCAAACTCCACACAGAAAGGCCAGGACCGGGGCTCGAAACGGGGACCTTCTTGCTGTGAGGCAACAGTGCTACCCACTGGGCCGCCCCATGCTGAATTGCTGTATACAAACTGTATGAACGACTTCAGTATTTAAAGCTCAATCCACTCAGGTCTGTGTTTGTTACATTTCTGTGTGCCTCAGCGTTTGCCACTTCTTTACTGTGAGGTGCTTTTTGATGTAGTCCATTGATGTGCGAGTGTGTGCGCCTCTGAAGTGTGCTGGAGAGGTCTAATGGGGAAAATAAGCATTTTCTGTTAAAAGTGCCTCCACTTGACAAGCGATATATTTCTAAAGTGTCATAAATCTCCTGTGAGTGCTAACCCTGAAACACTCGCCAAAAACAACAGCGTGGATGTTTAAACGTGCTTTTAATAATGTACAGCATTTTTCTTATGACAAAACTAACCATCATAACAATCAAATGACCCATTTTGTCAAGTTTAATGTAATGGTTAATTTGTGTAAAACCACTGCTTTGTCCCAACTAGCTAAAATATTGGTTATATAAATGATTTTATTGGTGCTGGTGAACCCCTGTTAATTTACAGATGCGTTGCTCTCCTCCCAAAAATTCAAAATTCTTCTGAGCTAATGGCTAGCAAACATGGGATGCTCTTGACCTTCGAACTCCCCGTGTCTTTGCACATGTCAGACGGGAGCTTTGCGGCTGGTTGTCCTCTTCACCTCATTCCGGGCCAACATCGCCACTCCATTAGGAAGTCAAGTGTGTCCTTGGAAGTCTCCTCTCTTATTCATCCCAACTTCTTCCGACTTCCCCGCTCCGTTTTTTCCTTCTGAAAGTAGGCCGAAGGTTATTACACTGAATTTGATATAACAGCCCGACCGATTCAGTGGAGCACCTTGTCAGACGCAAACAATAGATATATAATGTGAGGTAAGGAACGCTGTGATATTCCCGGAGAATGCTCCCCTTAGAGATGTGAACATTTGTCTGCATATATTTGCACAGAATTCGAGCTGCAAAGAGTGGAGGTCATAAAGAAAACGCATCTATTTTCATACCAAGTTGAAGTTAACTCTTCCTGCAGAAACAAAGTCGCTTTTATTGTTCTAGCAAAACTTGGTTATATAAATCTAGAATGAGTCTGTACTATTGTTAGTTTTGCTCGTGGTTAGAACTCGACGCCGAGATGGTCGGCTTTCTTGCGTAGCGGTGCGTCTTTGAGGCCGAACAAACAGATGTGGATGGCTGTATAATTAGTAAAAGGGTGGCAGCGAGTTTTCTTATGTCAAACAGCAGTGGATTCAAAAGGTTTTAATTTAGGTTGACCATACGTCTGGCAGGCTGTCTGGTGGTTGTTGCTGGCAAATAACAGGTGTTCAGCTCGGTTTAAGAGCGCAGAGATGTCCAGAGAGGATCTAACATCACAGGTAGAGCTGAGAAATGGTTGTATGCCGCTTTTAAGAACTTGCCAATTCAAAGAGCTGACTCTATACCTGAATGGATTTATATACATTTAACTTTTTTTTGTCTGGGTCATGTTGTGTTTGATTGAAAGTCAACATGAAATAATAAATAAAACTTTTGATTTTCTATCAATTATAGGGTTAAGTCAGCATTACATGTTGACTTTTAATGTAACTGATTTTGAAATCTAATGTAGCTGTATGAAATTTTGCTAATGAATTTAATAGGGTAATATCACACTTCCGGGTTTTGTGGGCGGGACTTGTCAACTTTGTTGCAGTTAGGTTAGGTATCTAACATCTTGTTAGGCAGTGGTGGAATTTGTTATTGTATTTAGGTACATTTTCCTTAAAGGATTAGTCAATTTTCTTAAAAAAAATCCAGATAATTTACTCACCACTATGTCATCCAAAATGTTGATGTCTTTCTTTTTTCAGTCGAGAAGAAATGATGTTTTTTTAGGAAAACTATCCAGGATTTTTCTTATTTTAATGGACTTTAATGGACCCCAACACTTATTAGTTTTAATGCAGTTTAAAATTGCAGTTTCAAATGATCTCAAATGAGGCATAAGGGTCTTATCTAGCGAAACGATTGTCATTTTTGGCAAAAAAAGCACTTTTAAACCTTTTAAACTTCTTGTCTATCTCCGGTTCTGTGACCCGCCAGCGCAACCTCACGTAATACGTCATCACGTCAAGAGGTCACGAATGACGTATGTGAAACTACGCCCCAGTGTTTACAAGTGTGGAGAAAGAAGACCGTTCTGACGTTGTTGTATGTGGAATGATACTAATTAATGTTTTTTGTCAGTTTATTGTTTAAAATGGTCCACAAATGTGTGTTTCATATAAGTAACACGTGACCTTTCCACGTCATTACGCAATTATGTGAGGTCGCGCTGGGGTGTCACAGGAATGGAGTAAGACAAGAAGTTGTGGTTTAAAAGTGCATATTTTTTATTTTTCTTGGCAAAAATGACAATCGTTTCGCTAGATAAGACCCTTATGCCTTGTTTGGGATTGTCTAGAGTCCTTTGAAACTGCAATTTTAAACTGCATTAAAACTGTTACATGTTGGGGTCCATTAAAGTCCATTAAAATGAGAAAAATCTTGGAACGTTTTTTCATAAAAAAAGATAATTTCTTTTCAACTGAACAAAGAAAGACATCAACATTTTGGATGACATGGAGGTGAGTAAATTATCTGGATTTTTTTTTTTAAGAAAATAGACTAATATTTAAGGAGAATCTATATTGCATACTTTTGACTTACATTTTTCAACAAATTATCTGTAATTTTACTTTACTACATTTTTACAACATCATCGTTCCTTTACGTACCTTTCTCAAAAACTTTTCTGTTCAATCTGGACCGGCAGAACTGGCATTACAATCCACCGGAAGTGGAAGTACACAAAGATCGCTAAAAGCAGAATTATGTATCAGCATGATAATCCCCTATACCGATAATCAGTAACTATAAAAGGTCCAATTTTAAAAATCATAAACTTTAAACATGCACTGTGTAAAATTTTACAAGGATCTTTTGACAGAAATTGAATTTAATATTCATATGTGTAAAGGTCTTACATAATAAACAGATATGTTTTTATTACCTTATAATGAACCATTTTTATCTACATACATCGCAGGTCCCCTTACATGGAAGTCACGCCATGTTTCTACAGTAGCCCTAAATTGACAAACCGTACTATAGAGCGTGTTTTGTCACTACGTTGTCTCAGAAGATGACGTGCTAGTCTTGTGGCGGCTTGCGTTTCGAAAAGGACGAGTGACCCTTGGACTGAGTCTTTGTTGCAATTCAAACTCACAGCTAGATGCCACTAAAACTTCCTGAGTGCACCTTTTAGTTAAATGATAAAGATACAGAGGAACGATATCCTCATGATCACTTTCCGAATTTTTTATTCGATAATGAGCTCGAATGACTTGCACATTTAATAAAAAACTGCAGCTAGCAAGCTAGAATAAACATAACGTTTTAGCGTCCATTAGCATGGATGCTAATATAGATCAATATCAATATTTTTATCTTATAGTTGTCACTTTTAGTGTGAACAGGCATTTATAGGCTATTTTTATTTATGGTACAAAGCAGCATAAACTAACCAAACATTTTCTATTTAATTGTAAATATCAGCTCTCAATTTCCTTAATTAAATAAATTTTTGTTCAGTTACTTCAGCGCCGGCTTTCGCGTGCGCTACAAAGTTTTGTTTATTTCTTCTTTCCGCAAACCTGTCACATTTAATACATTTAATTTCCCAAATCAAATTATTTCATGCTACGTTTTTTTATTATGTTTTTGGCAGGAGTTCTTCTTGTACGAAAGCATTTAACAAGCCCACAAAGCCGTCCTTATCTTCAATTAAAATGTCACACTTAACATGAATTTTATTTGAGTGCTATTCCCATTAATTGGACAAATGCACATGAGTGTCCGTGGGGGAAAGGTAGACCGGGAGACTAAATTATTCAGAATTCACAATTTTTGAATTAGGATTCATTTGCGTGGCTGCTCTCGCCCGGCTCGATTCGGCTCTTGGTCTCGGCGGAAACGCGGGCTCACATTGTCTTCATTAAAAGCCATTAAGGAATAGGTCAGTTTTGTCTGCTCGACTGGTTTGAGCGCAGTACAGCGGATCGTCTGGGTATCTGTTTAAGGTCTGGTTAAGCAGTCAGGCAGGAAACAAATGCTGTCAGATATTTTTATACCCATACGTGTGTCTGATTATGTGTCACATTTTTTGCATTTGTTGTGCACATGAGTGTGTGTATGCTTACTGGATGATATAATCATTTTTGCAGAAAGTGGACTCACATTTCTGTAGACGTTTCTAATAAAACATCATAGCCGTATAGTGTACTTAAATATTAATAATACTATAATTATCTTTCTGGAATTGGTGATGAATTGGTTTACATAGGGCACCATATGGGATACGGCCCTGTTGTACAAGCTGTCCAGAGAGAGACTTGACACACACTAACAATAAATGTGAAATTAATTTTTCAGGGCAGGTTGGCCACCTGTCTGCTAAGATAGATACTAGGAACGGCCATTTGGTATGGGACGAGAGAAAGGGCGCCTGTGGGAACCAGGTGGGCATACATTTTCTCCCATATGCCACCCGATTATTTTGGATCTTGGTGGTACACCGCAAGGTCAAACCTATCAATGAAATTATTGTGAATTACAGAATTCTTGTGCAATTCGTAGCTATGGAGCGAGATTTTACTGTATATAGTGCGTCCATGTGGTAATGAGTCAGACACATTCAGTCTACCTGCTTTTTTTACACGGCATGCTAAGTTAAACATAGTTGAACACATTTCAAGTTTATTTTGTTCCATCCCATCAATTGGTGTTAAAATGAAAGTCACAGTGGTGTCCAAGTGACACAGGTCACAGCATTGCAAGTAACTACCCAGAGTGCAATCTAGACCAATCACAAACTTAAAAGAATGCATGCATTGAAATTATATAATCATGATGGATTGTTGCTGTATTACATAACAGTTGATACATTACAGATCGGAGTTTCATTCAGCGTGCCAGGTCAGTATGAGAAATGTAGTTGCGCAAGGGCACAGATGGTACGACGCCAATTGTTGAAGAGGTCACCAATGACCGGCCGTAAACAAGCAGTGTTGAGTCATTTTAATGCTGTAGATGATAAGAGTTGAAGCATGCGGTTTCAGCTATGAGTGAGTCAAAATACAGACAGAACACCTAAGAGAGAGAGAGACAGAGAGAGAGAGAGAGAGAGAGAGAGAGAGAGAGAGAGAGAGAGGCAGATAGAGTGTCACATATTGGTGAGTGGTTTCACTCAACCGTCTCTTTGATTCAGGGTGCGAAAGAGAAGAACTCTTTACAGTCATTTGTCATCCCTAATCATATGACGTATTGAGTTTTTCAGAGACGAGCCGTGACAAGAGTTTACCGGCACATCTGGGATGTTTGAGACGAAAGAAACATATCCATCCATCGTCCCACTAGGTGGCCCGATTGTGGGAAACTTAGGAATGTAGCCGAGCCTTATGGTTTATTTTGTGGATGGTGCATCAACTAACTGTCTTCGTTGAATTTACAAATGTTTTGAAAATGATGTACGATGGTTTTTTAGGGGTTTTAAAGGGCATTGTGCTTGCAGCTGCAACTACTTGGGTTTTAGCTGTATTGTAATATTTGCAAATCTAAAGGCATCCCCTTTGACGCATCACTGCTGAAAATAATTATAATGCTCAATACAAAAATCTAGATTGCACTAGTCTACAAGGAGAATGCCTCGGAAATGAAAGTAGGAAAATTTTACCAATTAAATAAGTCATAAAGAAAAATTAAGTCCTGTGTGTTAATTGGCTCTAGTTTCCAAGATACAGCTTTAGGACAAAATTGCATCAAAATAATTCATTTTGTGCGATTAGTCTCTTTTCTGGAAAATGTGATATAGCAAACAAAATCATTATACATTTTTCATTTTTTTATACCAATAATGTAACTTTCCATTTATTTATTGACCAAATTGTTCCTTGGAAAGTTAGGCAAAGACACTTTCACAAGCCACCAAATAAAAACTGCACAGCAAAAAATTACTTTCTTACTTAGTATTTTTTTGTCTTGTTTTCAGTAAAAATATCTAAAAATTCTTAAATTAAGATGCTTTTTCTTGATAAGCAAAATGACCTAAGAAAATAAAACTAGTTTTTTAGACAAAAATATAAACTTGCACTGCAAAAAATGATTTTCAAGAAAAAATCTGCCAATGGGGTAAACAAAAAAATCTTGAACATTTTTCTTAAACACTAAATTCAAGAAAAGTTCGAGAAAATATTTGGCAGATTTTTTGCTTGTTTTATGCACAAAATCACTTGAATTTGATATTTTTGGTCTAAAAACTAGACTTATTTTCTTGGGTAGTTTTTCTCATCAAGAAAAAACATCTTGATTTAAGAATTTTTAGATATTTTTACTGAAAACAAGACAAAAATACTAAGAATTTTTTTCTTGAAAATAATTTTTTGCAGTGTAGTTAATTAGTGCTTAAAACATGCAAAAAAATCTACCAATGGAATAAGAAACATTTTCTTGAAATAAGTTTAC
Organism: Paramisgurnus dabryanus; assembly: GCF_030506205.2. NCBI lineage: Eukaryota > Metazoa > Chordata > Actinopteri > Cypriniformes > Cobitidae > Paramisgurnus > Paramisgurnus dabryanus. The sequence continues at coordinate 7,805,836 of NC_133359.1, forward strand.
CTTTTTTCATAAACAATTCAAGAAAAATTAAGTGTTTAATTTTTTAATTATTTTTTTATTCCATTGGCAGATTATTTTATTTTTTTGCTTGTTTTAAGCACAAATTCGCTTAAATTTTATATCTTTTGTCTAAAAACTAGACTTATTTTCCTAGGTCATTTTGCTCATTAAGAAAATAAATTTTAATCTAAGAATTTTTAGATATTTTTTACTGAAAACAAGACAAAAATATTTTTTGCAGTGTGTATGATGCGTAGATCTGGGCCGGGTTTCCCGATAACGATTGAACGTAGCACTTAAGAGCGCTTTCTACAAGCTACGTAACGAACATTCGTTGTTCATTTACGTGCGTTTCCCAGAGATGCACGTGAAACAATCGCTCGCAGCTGGGTTTTAAGTGCTACTTACGAGTCGCTATCCATTTGTCAAGTGCTGAAATGTCACCAATAGAATGACTCAAATTTGTAGCAGAAGCTTGTTTAGGCTAATGATCTTCAGCAGATGTGCACTAATATTTTTAATAATATATTTTCATTATTGTTCAATGACTTTTTAAATGTTTTAATAATTTATTAAATATTCTTTTCCGTATTTAGTTAGGACTCGTCCCACGGCGAAATGCCTTCTGCGTTTCTATTATAGTTTAGATTATTATTATTATTTGTTGTTTATTCTATATGTTTATTTATTATTATGGATTATTGCATTGTACCGTAAATATTTATTTGGTTTCTTTAACTAGATGCCATTTCCCTTCAAAACAATGTTTAGATTAATTATAGCAGCTATCGGTATGAACCATTTATCAATTTGCTATACCAACTTTTACCAAAATACAAAAAACTTTTACCAACTTGTACAAAATACGTTTTCCTTCTTTATTCATTTATGTTTAGTCATTTAAATTTGATTTCTCATTTGAATTGTAAATATATTATATTATATATTTAATATAAAATAAACAAAGAAAAACCCAATAAATAAATAAACATTAAAAACATTACATTATCGTCATTGCAGGAGTGCAATTTGCTGGTTGTCCTGTAGGTGACCTTGTAACTCTGTTGTCTTACGATGCACTTATGAATGAACGATTACTCCAGACCACTCGTAGATCTACGATGATTTTCAAGTGCAACTTAAGTTACGAAGCTTTTGGGAAACAGCCCGTAATTCTAAGATGATTCGTACGATCGTTTTTACGATCTACTTAGCCTTACGATGCTTTTGGGAAACCCGGCCCTGGTCAAGACAATAAAAGACCAATTAACTAGGTAGTCATCTTTAGTCTCAAAGTAAAGATTTATGTATAAACTTTCCTATGGTGCCATTTTCATTGTCCTACTTTACTTTGTCAAGAAGTCAAGGCAACTATAGACAGCTTCAGCAGCAACAACATAAACAAACGGCTTTTGTGGACTAAACGCAAGTCGTACGGTTAACTTCCACATAGAATCAATAACAATAGAGTCATATTACACTAGTTAACTTTTGATAACACTGGGAATTAATGAAAAGTGATTTTCATTCATATATCATATCTAACGCATATCAAATATTACACTGAGCTAACGTTACTGTGCACATTTAATGTATACAATGTTAGCTACAGGTCCTTGAATTCTTGCCTGGCTGCCAAACCTCTCCGCACAGTTGTGATCCATGCTCGATGTCTCCTCTCGTCTTTAGCAAACCAAAACATTTTATTTTCACCAAGGTATTTGTTTCAGAGGTCAGTTTAGCCACTAGCCAGAACAAAAAATAAATACAGACCGGAAGTTCACTTCGGTTCAGGCGCGTAACATCGAATTTTTTACAATGTAGATGTGGATATGAAAGAAATCAGATGTTTATCACAGAGGACAGAATCATCCACGAATGAGAGGAGCTGCGAAAAACCGAAAAAAAAACTTCACCGCGATGCTCAGCGAAAGTTGCCCTCTTGCTTGTCAGAGTTTAAGGAAGTTGAGAATTGATGGAGCCTACAGGCGCTACAGCTAATTTTAGTTGAAATCACCTAAGTGGTTTGGTTAATTTATCCCTCACCCCCATTGCCTCTCATCCACCATCTCTCCCCTCCCTGTTCCGATATGTCCACATAGCGTGAAGGTACCAGGAGGTGACAGGAAGAACAGAAGGGTATTTTGTGCACAGCTGACTCTCTGAGTGCACCGCGTATTTATAACCTTCCTTTTAGACGCTGAGGCTTTTTTGACCCGATGCCATGGATGCAGAATCAGTTCACTCTCTTTGTCCTTATCTGCATCGCAATGCACCAAAGCTCTAATTGCACGTCGCATTATAGTCAGATTTGTATTACAGTACATTCAGAAGTGTAGGGGCGCAACAGTAGTGCATTAACTTTTGAGCCGTTAAGTGGTTTTCAGGAGAACATTGACTTTGAGACATTGACCTTGAATTAATGTCTTTCATTGTCATTTTAATTTTTGGTATAAACTTATTTAGGAAGTAAGGGAATGACTTGAGCCAAACACATGTAATCCACGTAATCACCGCAGCTCAATATGCATTAAAGGAAAAAAACACAATTTTTCAATATTTTACCTCAACTTAGACAAATTAATACATACCTATCTTTTTTCAATGCGTGCACTTAATCTTTGTACAGCGCGTTGCGAATGTGTTAGCATTTAGCCTAGCCCCATTCATTCCTTAGGATCCAAACAGGGATGAATTTAGAAGCCACCAAACACTTCCATGTTTTCCCTATTTAAAGACTGTTACATGAGTAGTTACACGAGTATGCTGGCATGAAATAAAACATTGCAAGTTTTTTTAAAGCGGATAAAAATGAGAACTATATTGGATGACGAAAAAGCACTTCATTTGCAGCACTTGGACATCGGGCGCAGTTTTATTGACACAAGTTTGAGCGAGAGGGGGAGTAGTCAAGAGTGATGATATTACTGCGCGCTGAGGTCAAAGTGCTGCAAACCAAGTGCTCTTCCACCATGTTAACCATGTTTTAACCATGTTTTTTGGATATTTTGTGGTAATCTTTGTTTAACTATAGTAACCATGCTTCCCCTACTGAAAATACCAGCTAAAACCAGCCTTGTCTCCCAGAATGGTTTAACTGGGTAAGCTGGTGTAGCAGGTTGGTTTTAGAGTGGTGTTGGCCACATTTTATCTAGTCTTATCTGGTAAGGGTGGGAGTTACCCGCAATTTTATGTTTTGAACAAAGATGGCAATAAAAAGGCAAAAGTTACTTACATGTTGGCCCTGTCCCAAATGGCACACTCCAGGTTTGTGGACTTCCTCTGAGTCCACACTTAGATGACATCAAGTAGTGCAGACCTTAGGGACAGTGGCGGATCTAGACCATTTCAACAGGGGGGGCCAATCTGGGGCCAGTTGTACTGTTAGAGGGGCCAGAATTTAGGACTTATTTTTGTCATATCATTTTCTGCACTGCACTAAAGACATTAACAGGCCAAATACCATGTTTATGTCACTGTCTAATTACGGATGTAAAAAACAACGATCACAAAAAAAATTGTAAAAATAATTTCACACCCCACATTTAGGGGAACCACAAGGGGGTCCAAGCTTGTTGTCACAGGGGCACTGGCCCCCCTGGCCCCTCCCTAGAACCGCCACTGCTTAGGGACCCTTGATGCGAGTCCACAAGTGTGCACCAGAGTCGTATTTTGGGACAGACTCGAGAGTCACATTGGGAATATGAAGAGAGTTGCTCATCAGTGTGAACTCCTCCCATCCATCGTCCGATTGCTCTTTCCAAGGATTTTTGGGTTGGTAAAGGGTGCAAAGGGTGCGCTGATGAGCACACTTCAGAGCGTAAAAATGACAGATGGGCCACCCTACGGACTCGTAGACTAAGCGAGCACACGCAATTTAAAGCCACGAGACCGAAAGTCCACATGAAGTGCGCCATTTGGGACAGGGCCGTGAAGGACATTTTACCGTCAGACTCAAAAGATCTCACACAAGTGTAGTATTTAGAAGTAGTTTTTATCTGTTTTGTCTTTTCTAGATTTTGCAAAAAGCAAATATTTACACCCTTGCATTAGGAAAAATTAAGTAGTGATGATGTCATAATCAGTAATTGTTACTATGTGAATAAAAACCCAAGCTTGTGATTCCCCTAAACACGTAGGTCAATTTGTCAGCATTTTTAAATTTCAACTCCTGCAGTGCTAATAAACAAACTACCTGACGACAACTCAGACGCACAACTAACGCACACTGTTCCTTTCACCAGGATTTGTATTATCATTTTGTTTAGCGCTATGTAATTGAATTTTGAGCTCTTATCTTATTTGCTGAGTTTGCTGTACCGAAGCCAAACAAAAGTGAGAGACTGTTCTGTATGTGTTTTTTGCATGTGGGTGTGTGTGATTATTAGGTGCTATGTAATAAAAATGCTATTGGTGAACATCTGTATTTGGTTAAGTCCGTGAGGAATGATAGCAGGCAGTTTTATGTTGCAAACAAAATGAACCTGTACAATTGAGATTACTGTTAGACAGTCAATAGCATTCATCCGCTTTCACCCCAAAAATGTGTGGCAAGCTGACAGAAGCATTTACGACTCCTCTCATTGTTACAACGGTGCTTTCTCTGCTTTATTCATCTTGCTGCAGGACTGGATGAATGTGATATATTTGCAGAAATGCACGCTTCTGGCAGCGTGGCGGTTGCGCTTTGTTGCCAAGCACCTGGTCAAACCAAAGACAATGCGCAGCTTATGGACTCTGTCTCTCCCAAGACATCATTTTAAGTGATGATATCATAGAAAAAGCCCAGGTTAAGAAGGAATCCATACGGGTAGGACTTGAAAGGCGAAACAGAAGTGTTTGTTCGCCCGCAGATCTATAAGCATTACTAAGCCTTCTCCGTTTCTTATCCCCAGACACTGAAACGGATTTGAATACTAACTAATCTTTCTCCTTCATTTTTGCCTTTCACAATTAACTTGTCATTGTTTTCTCTTCATACGCTTTTTCATCCGCACTGAAAGAGGTGCTCAGCATCTTTGATATGGTCATTTCGTCTGACTGTTTTCTTCCCAGAATAAACCCAAGTCAAATATTCAAACCGAAGCCAAATCCGTTCAAGCTCACTTTAGTCATTTAACCAATGTGATTCCCGTTACACAAAGAGACCTCGGCAAGTGGGAAGTCACTGGCCTAACAATGGCTGCCGCAGACGGAGAACATCGCAATGTAGCTGTCTGCCGGAGAATAGTGCAGTGCAGAAAAGGACCACTGGGAAACAAGAACCGTCTGGCGGTTTGTGCTCTTTTAGTCTCTACCTGGGTTGGATTCAGACCAGGGTTAATTATAGAGGATCACTTTAATTGCACGTCACCTGTCAAGAGCAGGGAGGTTGTCAGGATGTCATACTGCAATGCTTGGTCCGACAAAGGCATGAGGAACGGCACCGTCTCCTAGCCAAAGTTTTTTGTACATTCTTGACATTACATGTTCAGTATTGGCAGCAAAGGCGTACATTGAGGTTTTATTTGTACACTGCAAAAAAAATTCTTAAATTAAGATGCTTTTCTTAATGAGCAAAACAACCCAAGAAAATAAGTCTAGTTTTTAGACCAAAAATATCAAATTTAAGTGATTTTGTGCATAAAACAAGCAAAAAAAATCTGCCAATGGGGTAAGCAAAAAAATCTTGAACATTTTTCTTAAACACTAAATTCAAGAACAATTTAAGAAAACTTTCCTTACCCCATTGGCAGATTTTTTTGCTTGTTTTATGCACAAAATCACTTAAATTTGATATTTTTGTCTAAAAACTAGACTTTACTCATCAAGAAAAAGCATCTTAATTTAAGAATTTTTAGATATTTTTACTGAAAACAAGACAAAAATACCAAGATTTTTTTCTTGAAAATAATTTTTGCAGTGTGGGTTGAAATTAACCCCCAAATTTTTGTATTTAACCCAACAAGGGGTTAAATTACAACCCAGCCACTTGCTAGGTTTGTCCCTTTTTGACCCAATGCTGGGTTGAATATAACCCAGAATTTTTTGAGTATATGTTTTCATTAATTACATTATAAATATTAGGGCGTTGTAATTGCTAGTTTTTATTATGGGGGGTACCACCCCCCTATCCCCCTGGAAACTTCTGATTGGAATTGAGGAATTTTGGGATAATTTAATAGCAAGCGACAAACTTTACCTTTTTATCCCTGCTTAAAGGATTAGGCAATTTTCTTTAAAAAAAAATCCAGATAATTTACTCACCACCATGTGTTCCAAAATGTTGACGTCTTTCTTTGTTCAGTCGAGAAGAAATTATGTTTTTTGAGGAAAACATTCCTGGATTTTTCTAATTTTAATGGACTTTAATGGACCCCAACACTTAACAGTTTTAATGCACTTTAAAATTGCAGTTTCAAAGGACTCTACATGATCCCAAATGAGGCATAAGGGTCTTATCCAGCGAAACGATTGTCATTTTTGGCAAGAAAAATAAACGCTGGCGCGTAACAGGACCGGAGGAAGACGAGAAGTTGTGGTTCAAAAGTGCATATTTTTTATTTTTCTTGCCAAAAATGACAATCGTTTCGCTAGATAAGACCCTTATGCTTCGTTTGAGATCATTTAGAGTCTTTTGAAACTGCAATTTTAAACTGCATTAAAACTGTTAAGTGTTGGGGTCCACTAAAGTCCATTAAAATGAGAAAAAATTCTGGAATGTTTTGCTCAAAAAACCTAATTTCTTATCGACTGAACAAAGAAAGACATCAACATTTTAGATGACATGGTGGTGAGTAAATTATCTGGATTTTTTTTAAGAAAATAGACTAATCCTTAAATAATTTGGGAAAAAGTCTGCCCAATATCTATTGATTGTAGAAAATTATTTAATTTATCAATACTTTTGTCTTGTTTTAATTTATTAAATATTTAAATATCCTTAAAACATACAATTGCATTTGTATGAGAAAACTTTTTCTTAACCTTATGAAATTGTGCTAGTTTTATACCTAGAACATATTGGGTAATGACAATAGGGTATATTCATTCATTAATTCACTAAAGAAGAGTTTTTTGAAAGCAGTAAATTGATTTTATTGTAAGGACGTTTAGAGGTTTCTTTACTGTAAAACAGCGAGATGACAGTTTTACCAGGCACATTATAAAACCAATGATTTTTCAAAGTCACGTCCTCTGGAAAAGTTAAAAATAATGCCTAACTTTCAAATCTCAACTTCAGGTACAGCCTTCACTTTGATAATCGTTTGCTTTCCTTATACTCAATGGGCTCACACTATCTAGTCAAGTCATTGCGCTGTACGCTGTCCCAGAAAAAATGGAACACTTGGCGTTTCTAAAAGTTTTGTTCTACCCGTCCGGTTATTTTTACGATGGCCCATTTCTGCTATTGTTGTGGCATTAGCTTGACCTCGCGTAGAGCAATTTTTCCCCAGTCAAATTAGCTCTCGCCACTCAAAGCAATGCCATAATATAACGCTTTGACGGTTTTTGCTTCGGAAAGATGAAGAAATGGAAGGCCGAGCCACCGGGGTTAATAAAATTCCTCCTCTTCAACAAGTACCCAGGGATACAGAGTGTCCTTGAAAACGACAGCCCCATACTTTTCCCTGGCACCTTCGAGCACTCCAAAACCAGTGTCTCTATCCATTTGCTTACTTTGTTTTACATATGTTTAAACCGACTGCTGTGAGGTATGGGGCGATACGCAGTGCTTTAATATCTTTCAGCATTGTGTCGGCAATCTTTGGAAGCTCCTCATTAAAACAGACATTGTTCTACCGAACCCACGTTTTAGCACGAGGCGTTTATCACAGAGGTGAAAGAATACCGCCAGCATGTTAAGTACAACAGATCGATTCCCTCATGTCAGGTTTTTGCCATTACCGTGAGAACTTAACTCCGTCTTCATGCAAGTCAATGAACACCTGGAGCAGGGCTCCCAGTGGCAGCTTAATACATGTAGCGAGGGAGCTGAGGTGGGGGAAAGAAAAAGACGGGGATACGGTGCCCAAGCCCTTCAAACCCATGTTTGACACGAGAAAGATATAGGGAGCCTGGTCGCGGAGCTGCGCGAGAGGCCCCTCTGAGGTTTACGCCACCTGTTTGTTTTCCTCTGCAGTTGTTAAACGCCTGGATGTGCCCAGCCTCCTGGGATCGGAGAGGTTTAAGATCCAACACAAAAAAACGTTGACAGAGGAGGCCTGGTTGTCGTAGTAACTTGGGGATTATGATTTATTAATCTGCAGTCTTTTAAATTCCACGGCGAGGTTACCCATCTCAGCCTCGGGGGAGTAATCTTGCTACAGAGAACAATTGTGAAATGTGCCGTTTTTGTCTTTAACTGCCGGAAAGCGTCAGCTCCATTACTCCACTCAGCTCCTGCAGCTGCAAGAGAAATGCGCAGGAGAGATATGCGCCGAGGAGAGGGTCATCCGCACCACTGCTGCGATAAAGTTTAAAATTCGGCTGAGGACTTTATTTCTGTCCTCCGTAACAAACCATGTCTCTGATTTCCTTGTTTTATTTTATTTTATTTTGTTAAAGACTGGTTTGTATTAAAAACGTACATGTTGCTCATGAAATGTTATTTATAAACAACTTTATACGGCTGCCAAAATGTCTAAGGCTTTAACAACAATGCATCACTTGCATATGCGTTGTAAGTCAAATTGGGGGATTTTGTACATTTTATTTTTGTGACTCGAGTGAATATATCGCAGTGGCCGATATGTCAGCTTATATTTGGATTAGGGCTGTCACGGTTAGGAAATTTAGCTGGCGGTTAATTGACAGGAATTGTGACGGTTATGATGATTAATTGCCTGTTTTATAGCTTTGATGATTATGGGGATGAATTGTATGTTTTATTACTTTGACATTTAATTCTCACACATTTTTGTTCTTTGTTTATGAAATAATTTTCACACATTGTTGTGATTATTTAAATAAAAAAAAATTCAAGGTTTACCTGGCAGTAAATATTAATACACATAACACACATTTAAAAGTAATCTCATACTGTCTCGTTTATACAGATGCTGCAGCTCCCCCTTGTGTTTTTAAAGAGATGTGCAATCATTGCGGTGATCTGAAATCCTCGCAATGAGGTCAAACAATTGCGATGAGACGATTATTTAATCATTGTGACAGCCCTAATTTAGATTATTTTTATTATCGGCATCGGGCCTATAAATCTTTTCAATCAGCCAGGGAAAAAATTATGTTACTTAAATTTGTTGTTGTCAGATGTCTGACAGACTTGCCTTTTAACATGATGTTATGTTCAACAAGACTCAAAACTTAAAGGGATAGTTCGGCCAAAAATGATATTAAACCCATGATTTACTCACCCCCAAGCTGTCCGAGTTGCATATGTCCATTGTTTTTCAGACAAACAGATTTTCGGATATTTTATAAAATGTTTTAGATCTTTCAGTTGATTAAATGTATGGGTCCACCCATAGTCCACGACCTTCAAGTCCAAAAAAGTGCGTCCATCCTTCACAAATTAAATCCAAACGGCTCCAGGATGATAAACAAAGGTCTTCTGAGGGTAATCTGCACGGTGTTGTTGTAGAAATATCCATATTTAAATCTTTATTAACGAAAATAAATACCTTCCGGTAGAGCCGCCATCTTAGTTGCGTCCGCATTCAGGATGAGAGCTTACGCCGCCTACGGAGGCTACTCTGCTGCTGTTCCGTGCCCCCGCCCTCCGAATTTGTCATACGTCACTAAGAAAAGTGCGTACACTACGCTTATACTCTCTCCTGAATACAGAGGAGTCTAAGATGGCGGCGCTACCGGAAGGTATTTATTTTCGTTAAATAAAGTTTTAAATATGGATATTTCTACAACACCGAGCGGATTACCCTTAGAAGACCTTAGTTTATCATCCTGGAGCAGTTTGGATTTAATTTGTGAAGGATGGACGCACTTTTTTTGGACTTGAAGGTCGTAGACTATGGGTGGACCCCGTAACATTACATTTAATCAACTGAAAGATCTAAAACATTTTCTAAAATATCCGAAAATGTGTTTGTCTGAAAAACGATGGACATATGCAACTCGGACAGCTTGGGGGTGAGTAAATCATGGGTTTAATATCATTTTTGGCCGAACTATTCCTTTAATTCAAACTGTACCGTGAGTTACCAGATCCACATTAATCATAACAAATGTTTATTTAGTTTAACCAATTTTCTGTTTACATTTTACATTTGTGTTATATAGGCCTCAAATCAGCCATATTGCTTTCTCAATAGTGTTGTCGGCATCGCTGGTTAATTCCGGAGAAACATCCGATGTAAAATTTTGTTCCTACCAAACATTATTTTAGAGAAAACGGACTTCAGAGCGGCCAAAGCGTCAAAACGCTTTCCCGTACTTAATGACAAGCGTCCTTTACCGGGCGGCCTGAGCTTCTTTGGCTCAAGTCTGCGGCGGTGTGCACGTACAGTTGGTGATGTATTGTTGTTCGTGTTTTATTTTTTGCACAGATCCATAAATGTCAAAGCCTTCCATATGTAACCATGCCTTTTACCCACAATGCATCACCCAATCCACATCAAATGTGGCACAATAAAGTTTATATTGGGATGCTCTCTAAAATTATAGTTTTGGCTGTTTTGCCATTTAATTGATTGTTCAGAGGGGTAGAAACAGAAGAAAAAGGGGCAACAAAATCAGGAAGTGATTCAAGGCAGACCTACACTCAAGTCGTATGCATTTACACCAAAGATTGACATTTGACAGCATACAGGTATGTCTTAACCACTAGACCGTAAGAACTAAGATGTATATATTAGACACCACCCTTCATAAGATACCAGCTCTATAGCTGTTTTCACTCCAACTTTCCTTTGAATTTTACTCGATGCTGTTTTGAATACAAGTCAGCAACTTGAAGCTAAGTGGCTCTTACCTGTGATGAGAGGATTAGGCTAAAGTCAAACTAAGGCGTCGTACAATAATGGCCTGAGGTTTTAGTTCCTCCGCAGTAGTGACAGATCCAGCAGAAAAGGATGGTGCCAGACACTTCTTTGGCAGTCCTTCCCTACTTGACTTGGCTTCACGGATGCTCGTGCGATCACAGCCAACAAGGCGGTTAAAAAAAGCCCCTGCGAGGAAATGGGTTCTGCAGAGGCTGTCAACGTGTCTGCACAGCTCCTAAGTCTCAGTATAAAGTGCTAAAATCATCAGCGAGATGTTGCGTCAACGTCGTAAATGCAACGATGCAACTACAGCATGTTGTCGCATTTCTGGGCTCTTTGCTTAAAAGGCTTATCAGGTCCTTATGATGGATATTATTTTGTCTTCCATGTCATCAAAAAAATCGTGTGGAGCAAAAAAAGATTTGGATTGAGCTGCAAAAATTTGGCCTGTCATCTGCAATCCAGATTTCCATTAGACAGATCATGTGACAGATTGTGGTATATCATTTCCACTACATAATGTGGGTGTCATGTTGTGTGTGTCTTTTTGGAGCTACATGGATGTTTTACTTTAAAGGTGTTTATCTTTAGAGTACGTTGCGGTTACCAGATTTCTTGTCAGGCAGCCAATAAGGAGCAGAAATTGCAAGTCAAATCATCAGCTAGGGAACTGTGCAATAATCCTGTACATCTACACCAAAACCACATTCATATTAGCTGAATGTTTGTTTGCAATGAACATTTTGATTAGAATTTGTCAAAATCATTTTCTTAATCTTTTATTTTTTGCTTAATCTTTTAATTTACTTGAGAAGCAGAACCATGTAGGACTTCATATACTGGTAATAATACAGATATTAGAAACAAATTTTAAATAATTTTTTATCCTGTTGTCAAATTGTTGTATAAACCAGGGGTTTTTAAGAATGTGGTTCGGGACCCACACAGTGGGATAATGCAGTGAATGACACAAAAACAGTTTAGTCCAACTAATGACAAACAATGACAGAGGTTTTGATATGATATACCATAAGATATTTTGATATTGCAATAAAACTTAAATTTCATTAATAAAATGACAAGGAAAATAAAAACTACTCGATTATAAAAGAGAAAAAACATATACGTATCCTCATATTTCCATTTAAAAATGTAATGTTTAATATGTTAACTCTTTCCCAAGTTTTAATCATCAATTAACAGCAAACAGCTGTATGTCCATGTAAGTTTTGAGGATCGCCCTGCATCTGATCCCTGTCAAAAGTCCTTCACAAAAAGTGAATTATCTCAGCCTTTTGCTCAAAATTTGGTGTTTTTTAAGAAACCTACCCATATTCGAGAGGTGATAAACAGAAAACAAATGAAGGTAGGATGAAACTTTTTTTTTTAAAGCAGAGGGTCTGTTCTTTCATATATTGTATGTTTATATATTTTAAGAAGGACATTTTCTGAAAGGCATTGAACTTTTGTAAAAATCATGAAATATACTGGTGCTGGCTGGCAACTTAAAAAAAAAAACGCCGGTGGGGAAAGAGTTAATGGTCCCAGCCTATATTATACCTATTTAGGTGGGTTCCATAATAAAAAGTTTGAGAACCCCTGACCTCACTATCTTTTATTACATTTTTGTGGTAACACTTTACGGTAAAGTTGTATTTGTTAACATTAGTAAATGCATTAGCGTTGCCAAGTCCTCTGCTTTTTTCGAGTTCAAATTGGGGCTACTGCTTATTTCGTTCATTAGTTATTGGTATTTGGACTATGGAAGTCATTGGGATGCTTTTGGGCTAGTTTTGAATGTCCATTGGAAAGGTTTTGATACGCAAAGCTGGCAATCCTGGCTATGTGCTTGCAACAGACATTCGGTTCGAATTATATATAATGTACATGTAAACAAACATTTTAATCAGATTGCAAATTTTAGGGTGCATGTAAACTGCATTGTTGTAACCTTTAATCAGATTGACAAAAGTTTGTGCATGTAGCCAATGAGCAATATATATTTTTTTGCATAATTTATGTGTTTGTGTGTGTATATATATATATATATATATATATATATATATATATATATATATATATATATATATATATATATATATTTATATATATATATACACACACACACACATTAATATTTGTAATTAAGAAACATTTACATGTATTTTTATATATATATATATATATATACACAGTACACACACACATATTATGCAAACTCAAACTTTTATTTTGTATGTGATTAATTGCGATTAATCTTTTGACAGCCATATTATCGTGGTAACACTTTACAATAAGGTTAATTAGTTAACATTAGTAAACCACATTAGTTAACATTAACTAATAATGAACTGCACTTATAGAGCATTTATAGTTCATCAGCATTTACTAATATTTGTTAATGTTAGTTTATGTCAATCCAATTGTTTACGTTAGTTCATTGTGCATTAACTCGTGTTAAAATTAAAAAGGTATTAGTAAATGTTTTTGAAAATTAACATTAACTAAAATCAATAAATGCTGTAGATGTGATGTTCATTGTTAGTTCACGTTAGCTGATGCATTAAGTAATGTTAACTAATACAACCTTATTGTAAAATGTTACCGATGTATGCTTAAAAACTAGAAAAAAATCACCTTTAGCTAATAAGAAAAATGTAAGACCTGTTCTCTGTGTTTTACTACCTTATGAAATTGTGCTTCAAAAGTAAACGTATTTTGTTTAGTAAGTTGTCTGTAACTTGTTTTCCACTAAAATTGCTGTTGTAACATTTTCCAGTCTCCAAAAAACCAAAATCATAATCACATCTTAAACACAAACACAATATATCATGTTCCCTCTTGTATACACAACGACAAAATGATATGTTTAAAGAAAACAATATTGTTCATGATGTTCGCTGCAATCCTACCTGTCTCAGTGTTATAAATCACTCAGGAAATGATTGTAAGGTTTTTCCCTGTAGTGGTGTAATTCATATCGCTCCATAACAACATCCTGTCACTGCTCATATTGTGTGCGGTGATTGATAATCTGGCTCAGTTTGCGCGCTCATACGAGCGAGTCATGATCTAGATATTGCAGTTTGCGAGACTGTTTGGGCCATTAAGATTATTACATAATTGATATATTTCACCCGCCGGCATGTTATAATGTGAAATGTGTGATAGAGTGTTGCTTTCATACGAGCTGCCTGAGATTTACGCAAAAGTGTAATACGACTGAATGTTCTGGAACCCACCGAACTGAAAACTTGCTGTGCCACTGGAGTTCATCTATGTCTTACTTATGCATTCGACTACAGGAAGCAAGTTTTAAAGGTATAGCATTCAAATGGACATATTTACAGTGGCCCCAAAATGTATTTGGACATTTGTATTTGATTTCTTGAGCCACATTACAAAAAATGTATTGATTTCTTTGGATTGTTTTTTATGTCGTGTGTTGCCCAACAGCACCAGCAATGCAAAAAGGTCTGATTCCCAAAATGCATATACTGATAAAACATATTTTAAAGTGTAAAACGTTTACCTTGACACCAGCATTACTTGTTTACAATGACATCTAATGCAGTGACTTTCAGAAGGGTGTTAAACTGCATGGTTAAAAATAAACAAAAGTTATTGAGCTAAATACATAAACAAAGAGTGCCTCATTTTCAAGCTTGTCAGGATTTACAACAGTAAGTTTACAATAATAATTAATAAGTTGAGCTGTTGGGTATTAGTCAGTCTTTTTTAAAACATATTAAATTAAATTATTAAAGTAACCTGCAATTACCTGTTTCAGACAGAGATGGCGATAGAGAGGCAAATGTTACAGCCTTAGGTATTCACAGACTTTTTGTAGCCAATGTATATATTTTATTTTTGGATCATTTTACTAGTCAATAGAGTTTGAGGAGGTTGCATACCGGACGAGAAGGGCCGCTTATTCAGCGCCATGAATCTTAAAACAGAATACATTATTTTCTATGAATGTACGCACAACGGCGGCGGCGCCTGACGGCGGCGGCGGCTGTCAGCAGCTGTCCACTGTGACTCTGGACACTGCTCAAATCCCTGTCACGCCACAGAGCGCCGCTCACATAGTTTAACATTAAATAAAATCATATTTGTCCTGAATCATTAGCAATTAACATTGGCTGCTAACGTATATTTTGCATATTGAAGTAGACCCTATCTGAACGATATGATGTGAACTTCTGGTTTACGATACCTCGGAGTTGTCCTAGACGTGACGCAGTTAGGGTGGCCATTCGTGCCAGTTCCGCCGGACACGTCCGGAACATGTTTTCGGGTTCGTTCTCCGTAAGTTGTGTTGCTCGACCGCATACGTCATCGAGATTCTCACATTTCAGTTAAAAATACATTAGAAAATGTATATTTATTTATTTTAAGACATACAATCATTGTAGTTTCATTCTTACTTTGAAATGTAACAGTTGCTTTTTTGAAATTAAACCCGAAATATTAAACCTTGATGACGTATGAGGTCGACTAACGTGACTTCCGGGGAATGAACCCGAAAACATGTTCGGGACGTGTCCGGCGGAACTGGCACGAATGGCCACCCTAGACGCCGCGCTACGCTTCTCGTCCGCTGTGCGACCCCCATTAAAGGTCCAGTGTGGGGTTTTTAGCGGCATCTAGTCGTAAGATTGCGAATTGCAACCAAACTCAATTTCGAAACGTATAGAGAAGCTACGGTAGCTGCCATAGGACAAACATGTTGTTGTCTGAGACAATGTAGGGATGTAATGTGCTCTGTAGTACAGTTTGTCCGTTTAGGGCTACTGTAGAAACATGTCGGTGACTTCAATGTAAGGGGACCCGCGATGTATAGAGATAAAAACTTGTTATTCTAAGGTAAAAATAAACAATCCAGTTAATTTCGTAAGGTCTTTATACTGTACACTAGAGGTCTTCACGGGTCCACTTAGTTCCAAAAACCTGAGGTCCGACCTGAGACCTGAGCAGTTTCGGGTTCAAAAGTGTCACGTGTGCCTCGGACAAGGGTCGGGTATAAATATAGCGGCATCGAGTCTCGAGTCATTTAAAATGAATGTTTTTTCCGAACAAACCTCAGAAGACCCAAACTTTTTGCGTGCATGCATCAACCCTCTGTTTGCCAAGAGCAGCAGTGGCTTAGTGGTTGATGTAGGTTGTCTACAAACCGGAAGGTTGGTGGTTCAGTCCCCGGCTCCACCGGACAAAGTGTTGAGGTGTCCTTGAGCAAGACACCTAACCCCAGCGGCTCCCGACGAGCTGGATGGCGCCTTGCATGGCTGACACCGCCGTTGGTGTATGAATGTGTGAGTGAATGGGTGAATGTGAGGCAACTGTAAAGCGCTTTGGGTGGCCATAGGTTGTTAAAAGCGTTATATAAATTCAGTCTTTTTACAATTTTTACCAAAAGTGCTTGCGACATCATGTGGCTGGCGGTAGGTTCATTTTCATTGAGGCAGACCTGTCAGTCAGTTTTGAATGCACATTTTAGCAGTTACCTTGGTGTTGTCTTCAGAAAACAAAGAAAAAATAAATGGAGCAGTGGGCCAAATTGGATGCGAGGCCAACTGGGTTTCTGTCTGACAGGTGCGTGCATAGATGCAGACTGCTCACACGTCTGTGCCATTCACATTCGGATTCCAAAAAATTGCCACTGGTTTGAGTCGGACTTGGGTCTAATTTTCTTGGGTTTGTCCTGGGTTGGGTCTTTCTAAAAAAAAAACATTATGCACGTCGGATTCAGGTAAAAAGTGCTTCATGTCATTTCGGGTCAGGAACATATCTTTGAACCCAAGAAGAGCTCTATTGTATACCACTGATAATATACTTATGTATATTTATGTCAAGAAATCTGGCTAAAAGTCCCACATTGCACCTCTAAAGGATTAGTCTATTTTCTTTAAAAAATCCAGATAATTTACTCACCACCATGTCATCCAAACTGTTGATGTTATTCTTTGTCCAGTTGAGAAGAAATTATGTTTTTTGAGGAAAACATTCCAGGATTTTTCTCATTTTAATGGACTTTAATGGACCCCAACACTTACAGTAACAGTTTTAATGCAGTTTAAAATTGCAGTTTCAAAAGACTCTAAATGATCCCAAACGAGGCAAAAGGTTCTTATCTAGCGAAACGATTGTCATTTTTGGCAAGAAAAATAAAAAATGTGCACCTTTAAACCACAACTTCTCGTCTTCCTCTGGTCCATTTAGAGTCCTTTGAAACTGCAATTTTAAACTGCATGAAAACTGTTAAGTGTTGGGGTCCATTAAAGTCCATTAAAATGAGAAAAATCCTGGAATGTTTTCCTCAAAAAACATAATTTAATTTCGACTAACAAAGAAAGACATCAACATTTTGGATGACATGGTGGTGAGTAAATTATCAGAATTAAAATTTTTTGAAAATTGACTAATCCTTTAAGTGAAGTCGGTACATGATACAAACCAGAATCAAACTTTCCTTTCCCACATGAGCATCACTGCTGTACGTGTCTGGAGCACATTTGCTAACTGTTAAGTGGTGACTTCGACATGAGCAGAGCATATATTTGGAGGGTATTCGAACATATGTGCGGACAGAGTACCGCACAGGCAAAGTTAAAACAGGAAGCAGCCCCCTTGGTCGGGGTGGCAGCAGATGGAAGTTCAAAGAATGAAATGATGCAGGAGTTGTTTTGTGCAGTCAGGTGCCAGAGTCGGACTCTGAGGAGCAGGAGAGAGCCGCTCAGAACTGATGTAAGAAGACAGCTGCTTCACTGCTCCCAGAACAGCCTCTACAAGGTCACTTTATGCAGGACCACTATCTCTGGGGATTGTGGGTAGAACATGACACTTATCAAAGATGGGGATTCACTTGAATGTTGTCGGAAATATATAATATAACAAATTAGATCCCACGGGATCATTTCTTTAACAGTTTATCAATGTTTTATAGGCCTTATCTCATGCATGCATTTGCACAACACTTTTGCTCTATTATAGATCTTAGTGAGCTCCCTATGCAGGCTGCATTTTAAGGCATCATGGGTACATTTTGATAGCAAGGTTTATTTCAATAAGTAGGCAATTTAAGTAAGATGTCTCTTAGGATATCTAGTTTTAGTTCTATTCTGAGGCAGCATCATATTTTTTTATTGCAGAAAAGGCAATCCCAGAATGAAGTACTGTATAGTTCATGCTAAAAAGGATCAGAAACAATATCTAGGTATGTTTATTTATTTTTATCGGTTCGTTAGATTGAAGTCATCATTGCGAACGTAAATTTTCCCTGTAGCATACAAACATGCTTCTTTACAGCTTGAAAAACGAGTTTTTAAAAACTTTTCCAGACATTGTCTGTCCTTCCTTTAAAGTATCCCATTGTACTAGGGACTTTTTTCTCTTCATGCATGGGAGGAGCGGCACGATTCTCTCGTTAATAAATCATGCCAGATGAGTTTATCATGGAGATAAAGGAACTCCTCTGGGCTCCGCTGGGCAATGCTGGGTTTCTGGGCGCTACAATAAATGATGAAATGCCACTGTCACATACATCACATTTATAGCGCCTAACTTTTTCACTTCGCTGCTGTCAATAGAGACGCACAAGCTGGTTTATGAGTACAATGTTTGCCATGTCTGGTTTAACAGTCATGCCGCTTAAATGCACATTTGATTTCTTCAGAATCAAAGGCATTTATTTTCACCTTCATGCAAATTTTTGCATATGAGGTGACAACGTTTTTACTTCTTATTTTAGTTTATTTCGAAAGCATCGGCTGTGTTTGATTAATTTATATTTTTACGCAAGCAACACACACATCTCCTACAAATGAACATTTGAAGTTTGTTTCTAGTACTTACCATTCTTGGACAATTATACCAAACGTGAAGTGCAAACGTTACAACTTACCCCATAGGTGGGGTTAAAGCTTTAAAATTTGTATTATTTCAGTTATTTTATTTTTAATTCAAATAAAAGTCATGTGTTTTCCAAGATCTGTTTGAACTGAGTGTCCGTGGTATAATTGCTGCCCGAAACAAAGACGTCTTCTCTGTGCTCTTAACTCTTGAGAATGACTTTGAAGTGAGGAACTTGGAGTACACCGACGCTCCGACCCCACTACTGTGTTTCAGGGAATATGGAGCCAGTAATGGGGATCTCAGCTAATGACTTGGGAGAACAAAACCCGGTCTCTTAACATCCAGAGCCTTATTATTTTTAGCTCTGGCCAGTGCTAAGCTTATCCCTATTACAGGGACCATTCTTTGTGCTATTAGATGTGGAAATTAAAGTGAAATGACTTAAGGGGACGATTGGCCATACAGCAAGTAGGCTAGTCTGCCCTTCAATAAGGCTCAATTTGACATAAATGTATGTGCTAACCTTGCTGTTTCCTTCAAGAACTTTAAAAATCGATCGAGGAGGGGCTGCCCACAAGGGTATTTTGGATAATTTCTCTATTATGCAATGTTTTATTCAATTATTTGATCAAGAAATGAAAAAACTGTATTGTTTAGGGAAAAGATTAAACAGTCAAATACATGTGTTTTATGGATGGTTAACTGTCTTTGTGTAAGACGTCTTACGGGCAGTTTTACACTGTACGTGGCAATTGCGAGTATTGCTCATTTTCAATACGAGACGTGTGGAAAGCGGCAAAACGGGGGCGGTTACAGATGTGAAGCGGTGTTTGTCCGCACACCTTGCTCGTGAACCCAAAATCCTGCCACTTTCATGGCCATGGCTCTTCATGACAGGTTCTAAACATATTTTAACTAAATGCTGTACAAAACGGTTTTACTACACAAGAAAAGCTTTAGCCTTGTGGCGATTCCTCTTTCTGTCTATCTATATCTATCTATCTATCTATCTATCTATCTATCTATCTATCTATCTATCTATCTATCTATCTATCTATCTATCTATCTATCTATCTATCTATCTATCTATCTATCTATCTATCTGTCTGTCTGTCTGTCTGTCTATCTATCTTGTTTGTCTTGTCTATCAATCTTGTCTGTCTGTCTATCTGTCTGTCTGTCTATCTATCCATCCATCCATCCATCCATCCATCCGTCCGTCCGTCCATCTATCTTGTCTATCTTGTCTAACAATCTCGTCTATCAATCTTGTCTG
The DNA here is from genome assembly GCF_030506205.2 of Paramisgurnus dabryanus. Lineage (NCBI taxonomy): Eukaryota > Metazoa > Chordata > Actinopteri > Cypriniformes > Cobitidae > Paramisgurnus > Paramisgurnus dabryanus. The sequence continues at coordinate 7,825,903 of NC_133359.1, forward strand.
TCTGTCTGTCTGTCTGTCTATATCTATCTATCTATCTATCTATCTATCTATCTATCTATCTATCTATCTATCTATCTATCTATCTATCTATCTATCTATCTATCTATCTATCTATCTATCTATCTATCTATCTTGTCTGTCTATCTGTCTGTTTGTCTGTCTATCCATCCATCCATCCATCCATCCATCCATCCGTCCATCTATCTTGTCTAGCAATCTCGTCTATCAATCTTGTCTGTCTGTCTGTCTGTCTATCTATCTATCTATCTAGTCCATCTATCTTGTCTGTCTGTCTGTCTAACTATCTATTTATCTGTCTATCTGTCTGTCTATCTATCTATCTATCTATCTATCTATCTATCTATCTATCTATCTATCTATCTATCTATCTGTCTATCTGTCTATCTTGTCTATCTATCTTGTCTGTCTGTCTGTCTATCATCCATCCATCCATCCATCCATCTATCCATCTATCTTGTTTATCTATCTTGTCTGTCTTGTCTATCTATCTTGTCCATCTGTCTGTCCGTCTGTCTGTCTGTCTGTCCGTCCGTCCGTCCGTCCGTCCGTCCATCCGTCCATCCATCCATCATCCATCCATCCGTCCGTCCATCCGTCTATCTTGTCTAACAATCTCGTCTATCAATCTTGTCTGTCTGTCTGTCTGTCTGTCTGTCTGTATGTCTGTCTGTCTATCTATATATCTATCTATCTTGTCTATCTATCTTGTGTATCTATCTTGTCTGTCTTGTCTATCAATCTTGTCTGTCTGTCTGTCTTTCTGTCTGTCTGTCTATCCATCCATCCATCTATCCATCTATCTTGTCTATCTAGCTTGTCTTTCTTGTCTATCAATCTGTCTGTCTGTCTGTCTGTCTGTCTGTCTGTCTGTCTGTCTATCTATGTATCTATCTATGTATCTATCTTGTCCGTCTGTCTGTCTATCTATCTTGTCTATCTGTCTTGTTTATCTATCTTGTCTGTCTTGTCTATCTATCTTGTCTGTCTGTCTGTCTGTCTGTCCGTCCGTCCGTCCGTCCGTCCGTCCATCCATCCATCAATCCGTCCATCCGTCTATCTTGTCTAAAAATCTCGTCTATCAATCTTGTTTGTCTGTCTGTCTGTCTGTCTGTCTGTCTGTCTATCTATCTATCTATCTATCTATCTATCTTGTCTATCTACAGGGGCGCTGCTAAGGATTTTGGGCCCCATGAAAATAATCTTGACAGGGCCCCCAACACAGCTGAGACTTTTTTCATATAAATTTTCATAAAATCATGCGCTTTTATGGTATTTTGACTTCCAATGGGGTGAGAAAATTTTACTTGAATTAAGTGTTTAAGAAAAAATAAATATTATTTCACAATTTTTTTTCACCCCATTGGCAGATCATTTGTTTGTTTTGAGGACAATTTCACTTAAATTGTATATTAATTTGTCTTAAAACTAGACTTATTTACTTAGGTCATTTTGCTCATCAAGAAAAAGCATCTTAATTTAAGAATTTTTAGATATTTCTACTGAAAACAAGACAAAAATACTAAGTAAGAAAGTCAATTTTTGCAGTGTTGAACATTTAACTAAAACTGTGTATTGTTATTTTTTCCAGCGTTTTCTTGACCTAACATGGGGAGAAAATTTAGTTCCCTTATCATGCACTTTTAACACTAGAACGGCCACCAGCAGTCATTTTAACCGTAACATTTAAACTTATGCACTGCAAAAAATTATTTTCAAGAAAAAAAATTCTTAGTATTTTTTTCTTGTTTTCAGTAAAATATCAAAAAATTCTTAAATTAAGATGTTTTTTCTTGAGCAAAACGACCCAAGAAAATAATTCTAGTTTTTAGAACAAAAATATTACATTTAAAGGATGTTGTGCATAAAACAAGCAAGAAAATCTGCTAATGGGGTAAGCAAATTTTTCTTACATTTTTCTTGAATTTTTCTTGAATTTAGTGTTTAAGAAAAATGTTCAAGATTTTTTGGCTTACCCCATTGGCAGATTTTTTTGCTTGTTTTATGCACAAATTTTTTTTTTGTCTAAAAACTAGATTAATTTTCTTGGGTCGTTTTGCTCATCATGAAAAAGCATCTTTATTTAAGTAATGTTAGATATTTTTACTGAAAACAAGACAAAACTACTAAGAATTTTTTTCTTGAAAATCATTTTTTGCAGTGTGGTAATTATCTTTAACACTAGAACAAACAAGGCGTCATTTTGACCGTTTTGAAATTTGCATAGTCAATAACTTTGTCTAATAAATCATAAAGCCTTGCTGCTCCCTGACTTTTCCTAAAACTACATGCATTTTCATTACAACTAGTTTAAATATTTATTGTGTGAATAAAAACAGACATATAATCATTTCTATCTATAACGTCCACAGGCAGTCATTTTGCGCTGTTTAAATTGAGTTTTGTCAAGTTGATATTTTGCCGGCGCTATAAGTGAAGTCAAGCTGTGTTGCCTGGATTATACAATTTGGGCAGACTGAACCATTTTATGATAATTGAGAGGGGGGAAAGGGGCCCACGGACGTTTGTGTTTCCTAAACAAATTAAAAAAAATTGATACCAGGAAACAGCAAATAGAATAAAGTTAATAATTTTTACTATTAAATATTTTTTAGCACCACAATTTTGGGGGCTTCTCTGGGGCCCCTCTTACTCGTGGGCCCCGAGAATCGTCATTGTTTACCCCCCCTTTACAGCGCCCCTGTCTATCTATCTTGTGTATCTATCTTGTCTGTCTTGTCTATCAATCTTGTCTGTCTGACTGTCTGTCTATCTATCTTGTCTGTCTGTCTGTCATGTTTATACCGTGGTACAATATGTGACCCTGGACCTCAAAACCAGTCATAAGTAGCACAGGAATATTTTAAGAGTTTGGTTCCAAAACGAGATAACTTTGTTTTATGTCAGTTTTTTTTTTTTTTTGATTGTGCATTACAATTAATATCTATCAAACCGTAGTTGGTTTGTTTTGATTTAAGCCGTCATATCAAAAATAAAAACATAATAATAAGATAATAATCAACATGTTTTAACCTACCTCTTAATTTGGAGCAATAGCCCGCAAATCATTATCGATATTAAAATTATCTTTTTTTATGCCAAAAATCATAAGGATATGAAGTAAAGATCATGTTCCATGAAAATATTTTGTACATTTCGTACTGTAAATATATCAAATATGTATTTATCATTGAATCTTTTAAAATCCAGATTTTCAAATAGTTGTATCTTTGCCAAATATTATCCTATCACATAATGCATCAATGTAAAGCTTTAGAGACTTGTAACTAGTTTTGTGGTCCAGGGTCACATATTACTATTTTACTAAATTGGGCTATAACTCCTTACTTTAAAACATGTTTTTTGTCACACCGCTCACTTCTTGGTGACATCCCTAATTTAAATGCGTAACTGTCTCAAAAGTACCACAGCGGAGTATATTTATTAGACTTTATTTGGCGTGTGCCAACAGGAGCTGGCAGTGTCAGAGATATTGACCTAGCTGAGTGCTTTTACAAGCTGAGGCCAAAGCTTTCTGTAAGTGACAGAGAAAAAGGTGATGAATGATGATCAATGGCTGTCAGTGTGGGAGCACCCTTAGACAGGTGACTTTACGACACAAGAAAGCTCTCTGTAAAATCTCTTCTTGTCTGGAGACGGGCAGATGAGAGTTGACAGGACTTAGCGGTGCTCTTCGGAGAATAGGTTGGCTACACGAAGGCTCGCGGCATCATGCATCTGCAATATTTATGGTCTGTGTTGGATTAAATTCGGCAGAATAGATTTATTTCGTTGTTGTGCAGGATAGCATCAATATAACAGAATAATAATGACATCCAGAATGAAAAAGTATCTTCATACGTTGAAGAATGCACAAATTTAATAACAAACCATCAACAGAATTGAGTGTTTTTTGAGTGTTTTTTAATTAACAAGTTTTTAAAGAGGTTACTTAATGCTTGCATCGTGTTCAATGCTTGTATGAACAAAAAATTGATTTCATAAAGTAAAGTTTTTCTGTTCTTCTCTCAAAAAAAGCAAGAACACAGGGGAGAGAAAGCAGAGAAGAGGAGACCTCTAGACACTCGCCAGAAAGCTTTGAATATATATTTAGTACAATGTTTATGATGCCAAAGACCAGGGCTGGCTTCTCATTAACAGAAAAAGCAAGAGCAGAAGTTGGGGTTGCATTAGTCTGTTGGGTTTTCTTTCAAACGGTTCCCATATTTATCCCCATCAAGCCACCATGGCTGCATGCTCCCCATGTGCATTCTGTGAAAAAACCGTGCTTAGTTAAACGCCACCAAATAAATGCAAAAATGTGCGGTAAATTTGACGAGATCAAAAGCGAGGGGCGGATGTTGAGACGCTGGCCGGTGTTCTGAGCCTTGCATAATTCATGCTCTCCAAAGCGGGCCTTTCTTAATGAGGGGCTGGTGGCTGTTTTTAGATGTTCAGATGGCGCGTGGAAGTGTGCGATCTGACCCACTCCGAAGCTGTGAATCCTGGGGTGCTCCGTGCTTTTAGATAAAATGGAGCCAACAGGCACCTTCTCATCATCTAGGGCTGGTGACTGAAATTTAAGGATTTGCTTCATTTGTGTAATTTGAACTCAGTTATTTAGCAGCCAGTAATCACAGCCAAAATTACAAACTTCATTCCAGCCGAATGAGGAAAATCGCATGACATCATTGTGTCATTTTGTCTGGTTTCGATTTTGTGCTTTGTTTATTTGCTCACTTTTGTGGAGTTTAAAACAATTGGATTTTAGTTTTCACTCTTTGAGAATGGAAACAAAGCACAAAGATGAATTTTAAACATAGTATATCCAAAAAAAAATTCTTTCTTGATTTAGGGGGCGTGCACACCAAAGCTTTTATACCGGCGGATGGCGTATGTTTTCAATTGTTTCCAATGGAAGCGCAGCGTTTTTCGAAAATGCTGAAAGTTGGCACTTGGCGTTTTTTCTGCGCTCGGCACTGAGGGCCGAGAGTTGACAAATATTCAACTTTGAGTGAAAAGCTCAGCTCGTCAATGTCAGTATTCACACGACTGTCAAATCACAGTGTAGGAGGGGTGGGACAAATATCACAACAACCAACCGGCGCATCGTACAACGACTGATAAACAAAGCAGAAGAATCACAGCAACCAAACCAGTTGGCTGAAATAAAGCTGTTCGCTGGGCATTTCAGCCATGTAAAAAAGTTTTTTTGAACATTTGTAGCAATTGCGAACAATACATTGCATGCGTCAAAATTATCCTATCGTAAAGTATAGTAAATTTCCTATCGTAAATATATCAAAACTTTATTTTTGTGAGTGGATGCAGTTGCTAAGGACTTCATTTAATATCTCAGCCAAATATTGTCCTATCCTAACAAACTATGCAACCTGATCTCACGAATTTCCGTGGCATAGTCACAGAATTGTTTGCTCATTTTTCCGTGGCATTCTCATGGATTGGTTACTCAACTGTTTTGTCCTATTTTCTTACCATTGTCACTTCGGTTTAGGGTTAGATTTACATAAAATGACATCCCTACCCAAACCCAACTCTAACCCCAACGCCAGGCGACAATTGATTAAAGTTTAGAAAATATAAAAGAATACATCAGAAAAAATAGTATAAACCAATACTTAGTGACATACCAACGCAAACACCAAATCTAACCCTAGACCGAAGCGCCAATGGTTTGAAAATAGGAAAAAGCAGTTCAGTAACCAATCCGCGAGAATGCCACGGAAAAGAAAGTCCACGGAAAAATGAGCAAATTCTGTGACTATCCCACGGAACTTTGTGAGATCATGTTGCAAAATACATCAACAGAAAGCTGTTTATTTAACTTTCAGATGATTTTTAAATCTCAATTTAAAAAAATTACCCTTTTGTGGTCCAGATTCACATATTATTGTGGAACTAGGATAGGCGGGTGTTGGCGACCGACAGTCCCATTCCCAATTTACTTCGTTGTATGTGGGATGCAGTCTACTGAAGCTGTCAGTTATTTACATTTTGTCATTTTTCTTACATAGCAGTCGGTAAACTTTTAAAGAGCACCTATTACATTGCTAAAAACAATGTTATTTTGTGTATTTGGTATAATACAATGTGTTTGCGTAGTTCAAATAAACACATTATTTTCAGTTTGTTGTAATTCGCTGTATTGTTTACTTTGAGATTTGTGCCTATTGCATATCGTTAACATGTATTAATTCGTACCTACACATCAAATAAATCGAATGAGTGAATCGGATAATTGGTGCTCTTCAAAAAAACAAATGTCAGTCAAGGTCTGAAACAAAATAAGTGATTAAGGGTGCAGTGTGTAAATTTTAGCGGCATCTAGTGGTGAGGTTACGAATTGCAACCAACGGCTCAGCCCACTGCTCACCCCACGCTTTTGAAACGCATAGAGAAGCTACAGTAGCCGCCACCGGAAAAACATTGTGGAGACAAAAATGTTTGTCCGTTAAGGGTTTCTGTAGAAACGTGGTGGCACAAAATGGCGACTTTCACGTAAGGGGACCCTCGGGCATGTAGATAAAAACAACTTATTCTAAGGTAATAAAAACATAACGATTCATTACAAAAAGGTTTTTATACACCCATGATAATGTTGTTTTTATATTATATTGCATTTCTGTCAACAGATCCTTTTAAAAATTACACACTGCACCTTTAAATAAAAACAAAATTTTAATGTTTGTGTGTACTGTCCCTTTAAATGACTCTGATTATCGTTGTAATTGAAACACGCCTATTGCGTTCACAAAACATTGACAGAAACGTCAGGTTTTAATTTTTGGCTCCAGGTAGGATGGTGCCGATTTTTTACCGGGGTGAGTTTATCCACTCCTTAACATTCGACTCAAATAGCTGCTTTATTTTCTCTGTAATTCTCTCTTTCTCTCTCATCACGCAGAGCTGGTGCCTGACTCACTCGGCTTTTATAATCATCCACGGCAACAAAATACGGATTATCACTCCAGGAGGGGCCGTTTTCAGAGTGAGAGCTTGGGCGCACCCTCAGACGCTATTAATGCCAGAAATCCCTCTGTACAGCGGCGTAGGGCTCCTTAACCATGTTGTCTTCATTTCCCTATCAGGCCTGGGTAATAGAACAAATTCACACCAAAGGGCCTCAATTAGAGACTGCAAAAGCTGGTGTAATTGGAGACTTCGATAGCCTAGAGCCCGTGTTAATGCTTTAAAAAAGACGTGTTGAGATGTAGCTGTGCCGTGAAGGAGGAGGGAAGCAGACTCAAAGACATAGGAAGAACTTTATTTGTGGAGGTTCCTCGGCTGTATTATCAGATAAGCATCCAGAGGGGAAAAGATTTTGGAAGCTGTTGTTTCTGTGTGGTGCCTTACAATGCGATTGATCTATAATGAGATTGTTGGTGGTACAACAACTTGGCGACCCCCAACAATTTAATCACTGTTAGCATGAACTTCCCATTTAAAGTACATTGCATTAATTTTAAGACAATTCATGCCATCTCCAAAGGCCGTGAACTTAAAACATCAGCTTTCTGAACTGATGCTCAATTGCCAGGTAGAAGATTCTACCTCTGCAGAAAGGAAGCTGATCTAAGCGCGCTGTGTGAACCCCCGTACAACCGAACATCAAACAGAAATGCGTTAGCGCTGACTTCTGTAAGCTCTCCCCCAGTGTGGGATATAGAGAATACGGATGATCTCAAAACCTTCTTCTAATGCGGAGCCAGAAGTACAGCTGTCTTTTTATTAGAGCGACACTGACGGTTCAAAATAGGCAAGCGTTGTACATACACGTTTATATAAGACATAAACAGCCGTCTGGGGTGTTTCCGCACTTTTAAGCGTGAGTCATACGTTAATGACTTGGATCCCTCTCACCCGCTGCAGGTAGAAACCGCTAATTACAGTCAATGAGACTTTGGATTGAAGGTGTGAGGTGAGGGTGCACGATTGTCCTCTGTTACATCATCCGCAAGCCCCAGTTCAGAATCACTCCGCTGTGTTGTGACAGCGGTGGAAACGGATGCCAGCTTTAAGTGTTACCTAATAATTCCTAATGCCCCGTGTAATTACCGCCTCTGATATTTAACATACGACCCATATGTCAAGGTAGAACAGTGCTGGGTGCCATTTAACATGTTAAAGAAGACTGCATTAGAATTAAATTAGCTGGTGTGTATCTTTTGGACTACTATAAAACCCTCATCTCCAATCCAGATCCTGCAGCTACATTCTGGCTTTTTCGGTTAGTTCCCAAATGACTCAACCATACTCAAGAAGGTCTGCCCTCGTCCCCACAACATGAACTGCTTTCCCATAGTTCAGATGCGACCTTTGTCCAATCCCCACTTGGGGTGACGGTTGGTACCAAGTGTCAGGTGCGCAGTGGGCTGTAAGCATGTCTTTATCTACGGTTCATTCCTAGCGGATTGGAGGTCAATCTGCTGGAAGCTTAAGTTGTGTTTCTGGTAAGCATGTCCTGTGGTGCCCATGTACTGACATTTTGTGCTACCTTTCAGACTGTACCCTCACGTAGATGTACTTTGTTGGGGTTAGGGATTGGTTTGGGTACAATTAATGGGGGTTAGATCCCTTTCATCGGACCCATGCGTGTTGTGACAGTTACGTGTCTGGACGGAACATAACTTCCTTAACTTTGGCTAAACTGAACTCTGGAACAAAAACCTTGCAGAAAATAACACATATTTTGGTTTCCTAATGACAAGGGGAGATTACAATAATGGTAACATTCACATGCTGCGTAAGCATTAACCCTTTTTATTTACTTTTAATGGGTGACGTCATGCTTTCCGAACTGGATCCGTCACCATTGCGTCACTGCCGTTGCTCACAGCAGAAGTTATGTAAAAACATCAGTTTGGAGCCAAGGTATGCGCAGAAGGAATTGTCAGTGCGGCCAGAGGCGGAGCCGCGGTATCAAACTTTTGCCCAAACGCTCACGCACCCAATTCAACCACGCCAATCATAACGGCACGCTCCATTTCTACAGCATCAAATTACTAGCTAAAATTAAAATTATCACAAAAATTTTTTTTTACATATATAAGGGTGATAACAACTACCTTCATGGACCAAAACCATCTTTCGAAAAATTTTATTGGAAGTGTAAATATTTTTTTTATTTAGAGCAGAGTCCCGTTTGTTTGCATGGAGAGGGCGGAGTTTATGACTTGTACCACAGCCAGCCACCAGGCGGCAATCAAAGAGACAGAGACTTCACTTTTTAAGATATATGAGGCACACCCGAGTTTAACATTTCTCATCTCCTCAAGCACCAATGCGTGCGTCAGCCAATCAGATCACCTTGTGCGAGCCAGCTTATTACATATATGCAAGACCGGAGCATGTATTGCGGCCACTGTGATTGGCTGTAGGCCATGCTTCAGACCAACCCAGTTTCATTTTTGTGTTTGCTTACACGAATTTCCGCTGTTTTTTCGTGTCTCTGAAGACGAATGTATTTTCCGTCCATCCCAATACGAATTTCTATCAATGGCTATTGGTGTCTGTGGCGTGACTTACTTTATCGTGTCATTTTATATTTTGTTTTCTCATCGTTGTTTTCTATTTCTTGTCCATTGTCTCTTTGGGTTTGGGTTCAGCCAAGCATTCCGTCAAGCGTTAACGATTTCGCCCTGTGTGAATGCACTGTAATGGATAGGGCTGTAGCGATCAATCGCGTGTCCCATTAAAAAAAACCTGTCTAAAATCGATTCTGAATCGCAAGGCTGCGATTCTGTGTTTAATGCGCAGCTTTTGCATGTACTATGGCGTTTTGGTCAGTCTTTATCAATCTAAAATAATAATGAGTCGGAGTCGTTTATAACGTGCATTTAAAAAAGCAACACTCGTTAAACAAAATCATTCAAAATATTCTTTATTATCATGAAAATACCTGAAACAATCTAGAGAATGGCGACATAAATATTCTTCTAGACATTTCCTAGAATAGCGTTCATAATGATACTTCTTCTGTGGCACAATTTGAGTTTCTGCACGAGAGCGCCCTCTGGCTTTTGGATGTGGCGGCATTTAACCGAAATTCATTCATTGAGAAAACGCGCATTTGAACGATGAATTGTTACAGTCCTAGTAATGGATCACCGCTATGTGAAGAGGTTTGGCAGCTGATCTGTAGTTAACACTGTAAATTTACACAGTAACGTTAGCTCAGAGTAATTTTTGATGTGTTTAGCTATGATTTGAAGTAATCTACTTGTTATTTATTTAGCTTGTGATCAGAAACAAACTACTCTTAAATGACTATATTGTTGTTGCTTCTTTGCATAAGTTTACCGGTAGTTATGTTTGTTTCATGAAAGCCGTTTGTTTATGTTGTTACTGCTGAAACTGTCTATAAACGCCACCTCCATCAAAAATTAGATATTAAGGGTAACCGAATGCTTTCGGCACCTATTATAGCTATATATTAAGTTAATCAAACTTTGTTTGATACTGCTTTGTTGGCAGAAACTGTTAAGAGCTTAATAAAAAAAGCTCATTTACAAGAAAACACGTCAGACGCAGGTAGAAGGTTTTGCATCTGAGCTCTTCGATTGTTCAAGCTAAGAGTACTGAAATAAACTACTACACTGGGCCTGGTTTAATCCACCAGTTACTGATGCGTTTGATGTTTATTTCCAAATTGACAACACTGTTATGTTTCTACGCTTGTTTTACGCTTTGCTTCGTTTGAGAGAGGTATAGTGATAGCAGGTACAAACCTTTTCATTTTGTTTCCTTTAAACAGCATTGTATTGAAATCCTCAGTTCTTCATGTTTCATTTACATTTCAGAGTGATTAGCATGCCGAGACTCTTGGAGCGTCACTCTTGAAGCTTAAGAATCTGTGAAGTGGTGAGCCCTTTAAATCAAAAGCATTTCTTTTCACTCTGAAAGTGCTTTTACCGGTAATCAGTTATAGCGAGCTTGTCAACAAGCTAGTCTTTTTCAACCCTTTTCGGTTTAATGAAAGTATCACGTGTATAACATTCGCCAACTTATCTGCTTGTTTTATTGATATGTTAAACGCAGTCGAGACAATGCAATCTAACGCATGCACCTCTTTAGAAAACTAACAGTTGCAATAGGTGGTGGCCGTCATTTAAAGATGACGGAGTGGGAGGGGCTTGCAGGCTAAATGACACTTAATACCGTTTTTTAGCATAGTTGTAATTTTTTTGTTTGGGGTAATCAAAAGTTGTGGGTGGAAACGAGAATTACCCACGTGCATTCGCGTTAAAGATTTTTATGTCTGCACACTTGCGTCAAAACCCACTCCTCTGGCCGCCGCCCCCTCTGCCGCTCCGGCTGCCCACTCGCTGACTCAGTAAATGCTACATTTGCATAATTATCTTTTTAATTGGCGGGCGTGAACCAGAGTATTCTCCTTTTATTGTGGGCCTGGGAGTCCTTTCCACATTTTTTGCCGGAGATGAGAGTCTACGGAGCCAGCAAATTGCCGGATCGTTTTTTTCTCCGTTCTCTCTCTCCATTCTGCTTAACTCGATAATCGTCCGTGTTAATAAACTGTTTCGCACACCCTCGCCCACTTAAGCCTTCTTTCTGTCAGAATTTGCCGGATGATTAGAAAAAGATCAGGTTGTGCCAAGACGATTAGATTTACTTCTTGGTTTTTGTAATGCAGGGAGGAGCAGAAGTCGTTTCGCTCCCGTTTCAATTAAAACTGTGTGGTATATGCTAAAGCGAATATGTTAAATGTGTCGGTTTCCTCAGAGGTAAAGTGAAATATAATTGTCCCATGAGTCACTTGCACCTAAAAATACGAGAAAAGGAAGAAAACGATTTGTTCTGGAACAATTGCAACGTCTTAGTTTTACGAAAACCTTGTTCTGTGAGTTGAAGAAACAAATGGAGTTGTGCTTGGCTGAGAGGCATTGAAGTTTAATGATGACATGTTGAGGATTTTAGATGACTGCTACAGAAACATTAAGGGAAACAGCACACATGGCAGCGAATCGTGAAGGCGAAAGTCTGAAGTGATTAATTTCCAGTTTAAAGTAACAAGATGTATATTTATATACAATAAGTATATTAAGTCTCACAATACACCAACCACCTTAAACCAAACTGACTTGCACTTAAGTAAAATGTGATTTATAAGCCTCCAGTTATTTTCCTTATCACACAGCGAGGTCATCTGTGCTTCCACATTTTAGAACAGTTTGCAGAATATTAATACATTTAATCGCCGCCTGTAAGATGCCAATTTAACGCACAGTTATGACTTTGTGCCACCGCTTCTCACCTAACAGGTCTGTGTAATACGCACATTATGCAATTTTTTGGATTTATTGAGCATTTGTTTCGTGTTCTTTCCCATTGTTAGAGCAAGGTAAAACTCGAGCATTTTGGTGACTCAGACTCTTTGTAACTTCATTGTCTAGCTGTGAGAAATGAATTTATGCGCTGTATAAGACGTACTGAATATATCGAAGCCTTGTTGGCTTTCCATTTTACCTCAGCTGTGAAATTTTTCTATTTCTTCAGTCTTGTTTTATCGTATAATATAGTGAAAAGGAAATAGTGCACGGAGCAGGTCGCTGGGATGGTACTATCAAAGGTTAATTTTTGTACCTTCATGGGTATACAACACTTTGAACTGTTGCTGCTTTTGGGGTACAATATTATACCTTTAGGATCTATTGTGTACCCTAAAGAGCACCAATTATCTGATTCACGATTTTACTTTTTTTTGGTGTGTAGGTGCTTGTTAGTACATGTTAACGATATGCAAAAGGTACAAATCCCGGAGTAAACGATGTTGCGAGTTATCGTCTCCAATATTAATCTTTTTTCTTGGACTACAACAAACACACTGATTGTAGGCAACAGCTTACTTCCTGGGACGGCTGACTTGGACATGACGGTCATTATCATAATTCTTATTATCAAATCTATGTTTCAGGGCTCTCAAGTTTTACCAAAAGTTTGGAGGGAGATTAGATCTGTCAGGGGAGGGGGTATTTGCGACAGCGACCCCTTGGCCCCACCCAATTCTCAAGTTTTTGCTAACAGTTTAATTTTACCTAATGTTTTGTAAACAAATCGTTAATGAGCCCGATTGACTTCCTTAGTATTCTTTTTCCTACTATGGAAGTGAATGGGGCTCATTAAAGGTTTGTTTACAAACCTCAAAATATCTTCCTTTGTGTACTTCAGAACAAAGAAATTTATACAGGTTTGTAACAACATGAGAGTTAGAAAATTATGACAGAATTGTATTTTTGGGTGAACTATTCCTTTAAAGTGCCCTTTTTTCACACACTACATAATATACCAATACTTATTTTTTAGTACTTAAGATAATCTTAAAAACATAGGTGTCCTAATCGGTATTATTTTGAGAGGCATGAATATAAACTGAAATGCATTTAACATACTATCTTGCATTATAAAAATGTATACACTTGAAGTAACAAAGATAGGTTCAAATGTATTACAAGTGTACCTAAATACATTTTTAAAGGAATATTCCATTTTCTTAAAAGAAAAATCCAGATAATTTACTCACCACCATGTCATCCAAAATGTTGATGTCTTTCTTTATTCAGTCCAGAAGAAATTATGTTTTTTGAGGAAAACATTGCAGGATTTTTCTCATTTTAATGGACTTTAATAGAGCCCAACATTTAATACTTAACTCAGCACTTAAAAGTTTTATTCAACGGAGTTTCAAAGGTCTATAAACGATCCCAAACGAGGCATAAGGGTCTTATCTAGCAAACAATTGTCATTTTTGACAAGAAAAATAAAAAATATGTACTTTTAAATCACAACTTTTCGTCTAAGTCCGGTCCAGCGCAACCTCAAGTAAACGCGTAGTGACGTAGGGAGGTCACGTGTTACATATATAAAACACACATTTGCAGACCATTTTAAACAATAAACTGACACAAAGACATTAATTAGTATCAGTTGACATACAACAATGTAGGAACGGTCCTCTTTCAAGACGCTTGTAAACACTGGGGCGGAGTTTCGCGTTCGTCCTCTGTGACCTCTTGACGTCATGACGTATTGCGTGGGGTCAGCTGGGCATCACGACCGGATCTATGACGAGAAGTTGTGGTTTAAAAGTGTATATTTGTTATTTTTATTGTCAAAAATGACAATCGTTTTGCTAGATAAGACCCTTATGCCTTGTTTGGGATCGTTTATAGTCCTTTGAAACTCCGTTGAAAAAAAACTGTTAAGTGTTGAGTTAAGTATTAAATGTTGGGCTCTATTAAAGTCCATTAAAATTTGAAAAATCCTGCAATGTTTTCCTGAAAAAACATAATTTCTTCTCGACTGAACAAAGAAAGACATCAACATTTTGGATGACATGGTGGTGAGTAAATTATCTGGATTTTTCTTTTAAGAAAATGGACTAATCCTTTAAATTACAGTAAATTACCAACAAAGGTTAACATTGTATTGTGTTGTGTATACCTGTAAAGGTACAAAATGGAACCTTAAAATACCACCCCAGCGACAAAAGGTACAGTTTTACGGTTGATCCACATATCGCGTCATTTGCATGCTCAAGTTTGTTATTTCAAATGTAGGCACGCGGCATGCGCGCTCATAATGGCAACGTGGTCACAACGTTTTTTCCAGGCGCGTCCGCACCGCATCAAATTAAATTTTTTTTAACATTTCATAATGCCCGAAGGTCATGTGACAAGAACCTACGCACTTAGTGTTTTTCATGCGTTTTTAGGAGCGACATGTGAACGGTCCCTTATACCTCTTTTCTGACAGTGTAGGAATGTGATCTGTAAATGTTGTGAGCCATATTCAAACCTGCATTGTCCACATACATGTAAGCAACCATGGGCAGTGTGTCAGAATATACAGAAATGTACAAAAGTCTTGGGGCACAACCAGCTTTGTTGTTTTAAAATGAATCCATATTTCATCCGTGTTTATTTTAAGGTTTACTTTCTTAAGATACAAACAGGAAGTACAGGAAATATGTACACAAAATGTAAAAAAAATCCCTACACTTACAGAACAAAATGGCTCCTAAAAAGTAATATTAGTCTGACTTCCTTTGGCATAAAGATTAAAAATTAGGCTTTCATTTAATTTAGGTTTAAGAGATCCTGCAGGTTCCTGCTATTGCTTACGTGTAAGGGGAGCTTACATAAAATACTTGACGCTTTAGCTTATAATTTTATTCTGTTTTTTAACACTACATATACCTGTACATTTTCAGTATTTGTACTAGTACTAGTTGTACTCCAATAAAGAGATTGAGAAATAACTATATATGATCAGATCACTATACCATTGCAAAACAAATCTAATCCACTGTATGGGCCACAGCTCCACAGAGACTCTTCTAAGCATAATACTCTCTAACATTTGAGTGTTATTTGAGGTTATGGATTTTTTTCCCTCCCCAATCTTATACCTTTACCCATTACCCAACAAACTACATAAATCTTTAGCAAATACCTATTCATCTCACTCATCTTACAATTCCCATGGAGAGAACAAGAGAAAGATCATGCACTGGCTCGATGGCTGGGCTCTTTTGAAACGGAGTGCTTGTGCCTGCATAGCCTGTGATCTGTGCCTAGCCTGCAGAGTACTGGCTGTCCCTCCAATCCTCTTGCAATGTTCAAAGGTAACAGCAGGCCTCTCCCAGGCCTCGTGCTTTGATGTAGTCTCTGACACCAGTCGTATCACTGCAACCAAGTCTCACTGGCCCTAGTCGACCGAGGCAGGCGAGAAAGCGAGAGAGTTAATTGGTTAGTCACAACGTCTTGCCCCAGACAGCTCGGTTTTCAATCGCATAACTGCTTTCTTTGCGCGCCGATGCGCTTTTTCACAGGCAAGCGAAAAAGGCAAACAAAATCGCAGAGAGAAAACAGACAGCTCTCTATGGGAGATGAGACGTCTCTTAAAAAATGAGGAAAATTTGCACACGGATAGAGAGGGTGCGGTGTAATGATTAATTATTTTAAAAATCAAATTAGATTATAATTATCATATAAACAGAATTCAAATCAGTTGTGTTTCGCATTAGTGGTAAATGCAGGATTGTCTGTCAGACAGGAGGAGATTCATCTGCTCAGATAATGCAGGGGTCACTGAAGGCGTGTGAATGCCTCCCTTATTTTCAACCCAGCTTTAAAGGATTAGTCCATTTTATAAAAAAAAATTTGATCATTTACTCAGCATCATGTCATCCAAAATGTTGATGTCTTTCTTTGTTCAGTCGAGAAGAAATTATGTTTTTTGAGGAAAACATTCAAGGAATTTTCTCATTTTAATGGACTCTAATGGACCCCAACACTTAACAGTTTTAATGCAGTTTAAAATTGCAGTTTCAAAGGACTCTTAACGATCTCAAATTAGGCATAAGGGTCTTATCTAGCGAAACAATTATAATTTTTGGCAAGACAAATCAAAAATATGCACTTTTAAACTACAACTTCTCGTCTATCTCCGGTCGTGTGACGAGCCAGCGCTACCTCACGTAATACGTCATCACGTCAAGAGGACACGGATATTAATGTCTTTGTGTCAGTTTATTGTTTAAAATGGTCCGCAAATGTGTGTTTCATATATGTAACACGTGACCTTTCGACTTCTTTACGCAATTACATGAGGTTGCGCTGGCGCGTCACACAGCTGAAGAAAGAAGAGAAGTTGTGGTTTAAAAGTGCATATTTTTTATTTTTCTTGCCAAAAATGACAATTGTTTGGCTAGATAAGACCCTTATGTCTCGTTTGAGATCATTTAGTGTCCTTTGAAACTTCAATTTTAAACTGCATTAAAACTAATAAGTGTTGGGGTCCATTAAAATGAGAAAAATCCTGGAATGTTTTCCTCAAAAAACATAATTTCTTCTCGACTGAACAAAGAAAGATATCATTGTTTTGGATGACATAGTGGTGAGTAAATTATCTGGATTTTTTTTTAAGAAAATTGACTAATCCTTTAAGTCAAAAAGGAACGAGACCAGCCTGCTAGGTTGTTTATACCCAACAAAAGTTTAAAGGAATACTCCACTTTCTAAAAAAAATCTGATAATTTGCTCACCCCCATGTCATCCAAGACGTTTATGTCTTTCTTTGTTCAGTCGAGAAGAAATTATGTTTTTAAGGGCAAAACATTCCAGGATTTTTCTCCATATAGTGGACTTTAGTGGACATCAACAGTTTCCAGTTTCAAAAAAATAGGTCATATAAATTTGGCTCTCCTTGTGATATCAGAATATAGAGCCATTTAAAGCTGCATTGAAACTGCAATTTTATACGGCAAATTGTTGAGGTCCACTAAAGTCCACTACATGGAGAAAAATCCTGGAATGTTTTCCTCGAAAACGTAATTTCTTCTCGACTAAACAAAGAAAACCTAAATATCTTAGATGACATAGGGGTGAGTAAATTATAGGGATTTTGTTTTTATGAAAGTGGAGTAATCCTTTGTTTGACCATTGTTGGGTCAAATATAAAAATATATATTTTTTGAACCCAACGGGTGGGCTCGTCCCTTTTTCCCACTCAATGTTGAAAAGCACAGCGGTGCTTTAGTGCTTTTTAATGGTTAGTATGTTTTCTTAGAAGGTAGCAAGGCAGCTGTCTATGCTTTCGTATTGTATCTTAAATGAACCCAGATTAAGTTATCTCTTAAAATGCACAAACTCAGAAGTGAAAATGTCAGGGAGAGAACAATTCCTCCTGCTTTGTGCTATTAGAAATATACAAAGTGCTCAATTATCTCAAAGGAGGAAGTGCTTTAATGATTTATACCAGCCGGTAGACCTTGGAGTATTAGCTCTTTTGGTCCCTGGTTGACTTGGTAGCGTTTGGCAAATGGAAGACTAGAGGACATGTTTTCAGGAAAAAGTGATTCATTGCGCCAAGCGCAGCAGTCATTAGAGAAGTGTCTCGCTTTTTGTCCCAGCAGACTCTCCAGACACACTGCGGCGTGCCACGGCTGTTTTGGAGAACAGAGGAAGCGTGGCAGAGTATAAGCAGATCTCGGGCCCTTCTTCCCCTATTGAGGAGCCAAAAATAAGACATATGAATAAAAGAACTGTTTCTCGCAGACCACACGCTCACAAGGAGGGAATGGAGATGCAATGGGGCAGTTGTTCGTAAGAGATGACGCTTGAAAATCTGTCTTTGATGATCGAGTTTATAATTTGACGTTTGATGCCGATTGCGTGTGCTGCTGAGCAGACATCAACAGCAGAAGAAAGCAGAGTTAGGTCAGCTTTCATCAAAGCAACTTTGCGTATGATTTAATCTGTAACATTTACGAATAAAAAGCCCAACCAAGTTTTTCCTGTCTCACTCCTGGTGAGTAATTCAGTCTTTGAATGGTTTATTTGTAAGGGGTTGTCAGGAAAACAACTCTGTTGCTAGTGAAAGGGGCGGGCGGTAGATGCGGCAAACCCCACTGGAGGTCCTGTCGGACTTTGAAGAAATTGTTTTGTGGTGACCGATGCTTGGAAATCCAGACTTTGCTTTTTTTAATTGACTTTTCTCAGATTGCGGTCAAGTTTTATTAGAGATGAGGTAGGTGAACTTTTGAGGCTGTGTGGACCGGATGTGAAGTCCTGTGTTTTAGGTCCTCCGTACTTGCTGGTAATAGATCTGGGATGGTTAGACTTTTTGAGAGAACCCCACCCTGTCCAGTGGTTATACAGATACATTACATCGCATTTCTGGTGTTACGTCCAACTGCAGTAAATGTGGGTTGTAAATTTAAAATGTGGCTCCTTAGCAATAAGATGCACATGATATTAATATCTTCCAGACCTCAGATGACTTCAAACATGTTTTGCTGCAAAATAAATCTTATCTGGTGCTTAATTATTTTTGTTTTAAAGTGGGTAATTTCTGAGCCAGAATTGGCTCCAAACCGAAAATTTTCTTTTTTAAGGTTTTCTGTGCCTCGTCCTCCATTGGTCTACACAAACAGAGAACCGCTTAAACTTTCCCCATTTGTTGTATTTATTTTGGGGAACCTACCATAGTAGGTGCCACAATCCACTAGTTTTCAGACAATAATTTAACATGTAAAATAATTAAATAAGTACATTAAAAATAAAAATTAAATGTTGCTGATGCCAATTAATAATAATAATAATAATAATAATAATTATATTATATATATATAATATATATATATATATATATATATATATATATATATATATATATATATATATATATATATATATATATATATATATATATATATATATATATATATATATATATATTATTATTATTAATAATAATTAATAACAATAATAATAATAATAATAAATTTATTTTTTTTTATTATTAATATTATTTTAATATTATATTATTATTATTTTTTTTATTATTATTACCATTAACATATACAATTATTATTTATTTATATATTTAGTTCATTTATATATTATTTATAAGATTATGTTTGTATTATTTATTATATATTTTACTGTATATTCATATTTATTATTATATTATATTATATTATATTATATTATATTATATTATATTATATTATATTATAATGTTGTTTCATATCTTGCATTTTTTAACGGTATAATTTTTAACACTGTTTAATAACACATCCATATTTCTCTAACAGCGATTATCCTTGTGAGCTCACGACGGATGTGTTTCTGTTGGAATGTGCATGTATAAATTATCACATCATTTGTGAAGCACCGCGGTTTTAAATCTCTGTACGCACGAGCCGCTCTCTTGTGTTTGCAAATAATGTGCAGCGTTATTCCTCCTTTCTGTCCCTCCATCTATTTTATTACTTTCTAATCTCCCGGACAGATAGCAGCTTCACCGCAGACGGCTTTTTTAAACCCTTTGGAACCAATTGCTGGAGAAGGGTTGTCTTGGGAAGGCCCCAGTGGAGAACTGTAGGGCTCATTACTTCCAGCGCGAATGCAAAGAAGGAGCGTAAGACAAAGAAGAGCAAGACATTTCCACCCTCTCCTTCTTTCTCAGGGCGCTCTTGCCGTCCTTTCCCACATTTTCTGCCTGCATCAGCAGCAGCTGAGAGGGCCGATCCTCAACCACGCCGCTCCACTCAAACCGACCCATTCGTCCGTAGAAGCAAAGCATTGTGGGAGTACAACGGGGTGAGCTTAGACCAATCAACTTAAATCTTGCTGCTATCATCCAGGGTTTAGGATAATTACTAGCATTGGCGCTCCTATCGATGTACTGTTCTGATATCAAAGGTTAAAAGCGGCAATGCTTTGTAGTTTTATGCGTGTCCACATCGTTGACCCTACCTGTGGTTGGGGAAAAAGTGGCAGACTGGCTGCATATCCATTATAGGCACCAAAAAAAAGAGTGTATAATTTGACCTTTCCCTTTTGTAAGTGGGCTAAAGCCTTTGTTTTGTTGGTAATGAGGGGGTGGGAAATGGGGGTATAATGCAAGCAGGCAGGTCCCACTTAACCAGAATTTATCTTTTTGGCACTTT